>NW_027529996.1:2904262-2928694 GCF_008692635.1 Crocuta crocuta
TTTTTTTTTTTTTTTTTTTAGTTTATTTATTTTGAGAGAGAGAGAGAGAGAGGGAGAGCACAGAAAGAGAAGGAGAGAGAATCTGATGCAAGGCTCAAATTCACAAACCATGAGATCATGACCTGAGCTGAAATCAAGGGTTGAACGCTTAACCAAGTGAGCCACCCAGGTGCCCAGAGAACATTCTGTTTTCTTTTTCAGAATAGTTTGGCTGTGTCTGATCCAAACCTTACACTCAACTATTACCTTCCTTTGTATATTAGCGGAAGGTCTTTATTCAAAAGCCTCCACGCCATTTCTTTCGAGAGTGGAAGAAGTTGGTGGGAGGGATGGCCAGTGGGGAGGAAGTGGTTTTATTTTATATTGCTATTAATGGCCATTATATTACCAGAAACAAGCTGCTAATAAATAGAATACACCCAGGAGAGTTAAGGTGATTCTACTAGAAGTTCAAGAACTGAATTGTTCCAAAATGTTGTGATAGTCAGGGTGTTTGATCCTCCCATCCATTTTTTAATTTATTTGTTTATTTAAAAATTTTTTAATGTTTATTATTTTAGAGAGAGAGACAGACAGAGTGCCAGCAAGGGAGGGACAGAGAGAGGGAGACACAGAATCCAAAGCAGACTCCAGGCTTTGAGCTAGCTGTCAGCACAGAGCCCGACACAGGGCTCAAACTCACAAGCCATGAGATCATGACCTGAGCCGAAGTCAGACGCTTAACTGACTGAGCCACCCAGGTGCCCCAGCCTGTCAATTTTCAGTGACTGATAATCACAGATCCTTAAAAAATAGGATCTATTTTTAAGATACAAGTGCTAGAGAGTGGCTTTCTTCTACCACACATGGGATCTGAAAGTTTTCAGATTCTTTCCTGAGTTAAAATATTATAAGGACACCCATGCAAATCAATGTTCCTCACATGTTTTCCTAACCATTCTGACACTAAACGGGTCTCTCAGGAGAAAGATGGCCAAAATGGAGAGACAGTCTGACCACCAATGTGTGTGTCATATACTCAGAAGGAGCAAGAGAGCATCAAAATTGGGTCTTAGCTCTTTCAAAGATTCTCAAACTTTAAGTTGCATAAGAAAACCCCGAAGTTTATAGTTCAAGAAGCCGGATGGGACCCAGGAATTAGGATAGTTATCAACATCACTAAGTGGCTCTAATGCAGGCTGTCCAGCAACGGCGGCGTTAAGAAATACTGCAGGTTAGGAGAGCTGGTACGGTGGCGGAGGGGGTGGGGGATGGTGGCGAGGAAGGGTTTCTAAGCCAGAGGTATTTTTTTGAAAACAAAAGAAATGTTCTAACACTGAGACAGGACACTGAAAGTTAGTGACTGTATCCAAACACGGAAATGAATGAGTAATGTGTTTAAGCAAACAGGTAGTATCCTTTGGTTGATCTTAAAAATTTGCCTAGTTAGGGAAAGTGCAAAGATGATATTCAAATATCTGACAGCTAAATGTCTGGCACCAAAATCCTGAAAAGTCGTTACTGTGTCAGGCGTTAACCTGTTAGTTGCTGGATCACAAAGAGGTCCAGGGGCCACTGAGGGGTATCTGGAACCCTTGGAGGTCTTTAGCTAGCTCGCTATCTTAACTGCAGGTAGTTAAATTGTATACATCAGCTGAGTGGTGCCCACCAGCTGGCCCTGACTGTCAGCCTGGAAGAGCATAATGCCTCCCACCCCCAGAACACCTGTAAGCAAGAACTCTGCCACTCTCTCCCCCTCTCCTTTCTTCCTTTTTTCTGTTCTCTCTTCCCTTTCGTTTCATCTCCTTTCTCCCTTTCTGCCATCCAGCAGTCTCCAGGTTAGCTCAGCACAGTATTTTTCACCTGGCACGTATAATTACTATCCATCAAATTAAAAACCCATATTTAGCACTACTGGGAGTACACAAGGCAAAGAAGAAAACACAAGTGCTCCCTAAGATAAACAGACTTAGAAAGTCTGAATAGGGGCTCCTGAGTGGCTCAGTTGGTTAAGCATCCAACTCTCAGTTTCAGCTCAAGTCATGACCTCAGAGTTCGTGGGTTCGAGCCCTGTGTCAGGCTCTGCGTGGACACTGCGGATGGAGCCTGCTTGGGATCCTCTCCCTCTCCTCTCTCCTTCTCTTCTCATGCTCACTCTCTCTCTCAAAAATGAATAAATAAAAACTTAAGAAAAAAAAGAAAGAAAGCCTGAATAACTGTATTCCACTGTAAGAACTGTCGCTTGGTTGACAAAAGCCAGAAAGACCTTGGAGCTCACAGCTCTGCCAGAGGTGACTTCACCAGTTCCCTTGCACCTGTTCTACATGCTTGCTGAGGGCCCTCACTCTCCCCTCCACCCAAACTGACCAGGAGTGCTAAGGGATGAGCAGAATCAGAAGCTCTGGATGTTTCTGTGCTCTCAATCTGGTCACCCCTCAAGCACAACTGTACTGGCCTAGTTTCTCCACCATGGAGATAACATCACTTGGTAACAATGTTCATCTTTTTCTACAACAGTGTTTAGTTATCTAATCTTTATTTTTTAAAAATTTGTAATGTTTATTTATTTTTAAGAGGGGGGAAGGGTAGAGAGAGGAGGAGACACAGAATCTGAAACAGGCTCCAGGCTCTGAGCTTCAGCACAGAGCCCTATGAGGGGCTCGAACCCACAAACTGTGAGATCATGACCTGAGCCGAAGTGGCCGCTTAACTGCGGAGCCACCCAGGCACCCCTGTAGCTAATCTTTAAAGTAGGCCTATGTTAAGTATAGTATATCAAAAAAATTAAGCCAATGAAAAAGAAAGCTAGGCGGTTGTCCAAAAATAAAGGGTGCCTTTCCTCTCTACTGCTTTTTGGTTGATCTTCAAAGGAATGCAAGTTTGAAGAAAAGCGCTCAGAAGTTTTGATGTTGGGGACAAATTCCTGTGTCTGTGAGTCTCACAATAAAAGCAGAGGGTGAATGTGGCATAAATAAAAGCAGGTATTTTTTTGAGCTTGTCACTATTTTTGTAAGCTGGAAACTTGTTTTTAATCTTGCTGCTAAACTGATTGGAGAGCCCGCAGGAAGTGCTATGAGCACTTAGTGATCTTGGAGAAGTGAGGTGTATTTTAAGACAGGAGCATTTTTTTGGTTTTGAAAAGCACACTTTACATGATTGTTTTTGATCAGGGAGCAATCAGAGCAGAAGCTTTGTTGCTAGAGAACTTTGGGGTCCAGCACAAGCTTCAACGTTACTGTGGGACGCCAATGAACGTCCTCAGCCTCCCTCTACCTCAGTTTTCTCATCTGTTAATAGAGATAAGTCTACTGAGCTGTTGCATTATTGTGAGGCTTAAACAGAAACGTATGACAAATATTTAGTATGGTTCCTGCTATAGCCTAAGGACTCAAGTCATTAGCATCAATTTAATTACATTTGTCAAAGAGGGAAAGGAGAAATGCTCACATAAAGACCCGATTGAAAACTTTATGAGTAGTAGATGGTAGCCATCAGGAGTTGCCTCAGGTGTCAGTCAGTACCAGTTAGAATGCTGTCCTTTTGCTGCAAATGTTAAATCTCATTGTGATTTACTTAAACACACATAAAAGATTTTCATTATCACTATATCAGCTTGATCCTTTGAGATGTTGTAGCTCCGTGCATCTATCTTGCCACATTACTCTTTCTTTCCATGTGAGATCTACTATTTGTTGACTCAAGTTTTCCTTTGTTGGCACGGGCTTTTCTTAAATGCAGAGGTTCTCATTTGTATGCATGGGATACTGGAGATTTAGTTAGATTGTTTGGTGTCTCTGTTTGTGCAGTCAGATTGGGTGAAGAGCCCAAGCTCAGTGGAGCAAGAGGGTGGCTGAGTGTGCTGCAGGGAGGGAACTTTCATGGCTAGTCTTGGCCAAGGATGGCCCCTCCCTCCTGGACATTGCAAGGCCTGGAGCTCTGTTCAGATTCCTCTTTATTCTCTCAATTCCTCTTGTGCAGAAATCCAACCACATGGCTATACATGCTTTGTTCCCTCAAGTACTTGCCCTGAGCAGCTACCTACCCCAAGGATTCTCCATCTGGGCATAGAGTACTTTGGGTGGGCTCTCACTCTTTACAGCCCTCTCTCTTGTTCTCCTTTTGGGCTTCTGTTTCCTCTATGAGCTGATCTCTCTTTAAATCTGTCTTTTAGGGGTTTCTCGTGGTTCCTAGTTCACTGTGAGTTTACTTTATGGTTTTCCAGTATATTTATGGTTTGCATGTATGTTTGTTATCATCACATTTTGCAATATTTCTACAGAGTTGGGGTAAACAGAGCTTACTACAGTGTGTAGTCAGCCTGTCAACTTGACTGGGAACTTTTAATCATGTATCTAAGAGGGAAAACATTAATAAGACCTTTAACCATTGTAAAGCATCAATATCAGAAAAATACCTAATGGGTCATATTAAAGGAATCATCTAAGGTTTGGGTTTACACTATGCAAAAAAAAAAATAATAAAAATAAAAAAACAACTGAAAAACTCAACCATCCATAAATATTGATAGTGTATCAGTGTAGAGTTTGCATCTAGTAATAATAAATCAGACAAACGTCCTAAAGAAGTGAATTGTATAGATTTTTCACTTTTTGTGCTATGTTGCAAGAGAAACAATGTTTACATTAATGAATATTTTTAAGAATTTATTAGATCTAAAGATAGAGCTTCAAGAAAAGTGTTGAGTGCTTTAAATGACATGTAATTTATTATTGGGAATTTTAAAAGTTTTATATTCTTCAGAGAAAGATTTTTCTTAGATTCCAGACTTATGGTATAAATGCTAGCAGAGTATAAGCTGGAATCAAAGTCAACTAAAACTGCTTTTACTTAAAGTGTTTTCCATTTAGTGGAGGAAAAAATGAATATAAATTGGTATTGAAAGATGTCCATGGGATAGAGATTAATTAATTTTTGACAAAGGAGATAGAGGTAATTTCTATAAATTTTTATAACTTGGTCAGAATAGGTTGTGTATCATCACTCACTTTTGAGAGAACACACTGGCTCAAAACCTATATTCAGCAAGCATTTCCCTGCAACACCATTAAAATAAATTTTGGGGCAAAGGGTGAACCATCAAGAAATATATACATTTACTGAAGAGATTTTTTTTTTTGTCACACCAGTAAATTGATGGAAGTTACATTGGTATCTTGATTCAAAAAAGAATATTAAAGGGAAAACCCAGCTTTCAATAATGGTAGCACATTTATTAGCATACATACTCTGCAAGTACAAAATTAGTCTTTCCTTCAAATGGACTGATCATCCAATGTGAAAATTCCTTGGGAATTTTCTTGAGAAGGTAAGAAAATTAACATTTTGTAGTCTGCGAGTGAACAGAAAAAGGAGAAATTTGTATCAATTTTACACATTACCCAGTAGTTTAGGATTTTCATGTTCAAACATCTCAAAATAACCCATTTAACTTTTGTTTTCAGATTTTTGTATTTTAGGAATTTAAAATGATTTAAATAGTCAACAACATTGATTTCATTAAGCAGGTATACCTCTTTGTAGAAGAAAATCACCAAACATTTTTTTGCTTATTATTTTAACTTTTTGTTATTCTATTCAAGTACAGCATTGCAAAATGTTTCAGATTTCACTGATCAATTCATTGACTTATAATTCAACTCAAAATTTTGGAAACTATCTGCTTTAGATAGATTTATGAAAAATGGAATCAGATTTTCTGATATAGTCACAAAATCAGCCTAGAAAATTCATTTTTATATAATTTTTAGTTTATTTATATATTTTGAGAAAGAGAGAGAGAAAGCACTCATGCGTGCCCAGGGGTAGGGCAGAGAGGGAGAGAGTTAATCCCAAGCAGGCTCCCCTCTATCAGCTTGGAGCCTGATACTGGGGCTCAGTTCCACAAACTGTGAGATCATGACCTGAGCTGAAATCAAGAGTCAGATGCTTAATTGACCACCCAGGCGCCTCGAAAATTAGTTTTTAATACATTACTATGTTCTTTCCAATCACTGAATATTGGGCTTTCTTTTAAGTTGCTAAATGCAACTAGGTTTGTCATTAGATGAAGTAAATTTTCATCACCTCAAAATACCTCACCTGACACCTATTATAAAATTTTCCTTTTACTCATAGTTTCTCAAGGCATTGTTTCTCCTGGGGTGGCCTGTGAACCATCTACACCAGAATAGGCTCAGGCACTTCAAAAGCTTGAAGATTGCTGCTGTCCACTGCCAGTTCCATCACCACCCGTAGCTCCTTTGCCGAATCAGAACTGCTGGCTTTGGGGCTTATGTATCTCCATTTTTAATAACTCACCCAAGAGATTCTTATGTCCCTTGACAATAGAAAAAAATAACTCAAATCAGCCCTTCTTTAAATGGCAAATACCATTTTAGATTGTATGAAGTCAAGAACTGATTGTTTCAAGCAGTGTTAGCAACTCATTTTCCTTAGGAAAGCCCGGGATGGAGTAGGGATGGGAGGGAGGAGATATCAAGGAAAACCAGACAGTTGGTCTCAACCATTCCAGATCATCTTGGTGTAGACACTGGGCTAGCCTGACATGCTGCTCGAGCTGGCATTTGGCAGTGGACTTGTGTAGCATCATAGATGACTCCTGGACAGCACTCACTCTCCCATCACACTGGGAATCCCAGCTGGTCCTCCTGTAAGAGGCAGGTACCCTTAGGATAGGTCCTAGCAGATCAAATATTCACCTGACATTGGTTTTCAGCTGTGACTAACAACATCTTGAATACACCACTTTCCTTCCTGAAAAGTACCTACACAGGTAGGTACTTTTGTTGGAAGACAAACTTTGTCAGCTTAGTTGGCCTTAGAGCTAGGGCTGTCTACAATGTGTTTCCTTCCTCCTGAGAAGACAATTCTGCCTGAACAACATTTGAGGTTAATAAAATTTCCCTGTAACACCTGGAAAAACTAATAATAACAACAACAAATATAAAAGGAAACAATACCACAAAAGTGTGCGAGACTCGGGTACTGACTGTTGTAGAAGAAAGTAGTGGCACAGAGAAAGTCTTCTCTTATCCATTCCTCTACCTCCAGCCGGACACTGTATTTTATCAAATATTTGACATCACCCACATACCAAGAACCCTGACCTCCAAAGAGCTTAAGTTATGGCTCCTTATCTTCTCTCTGATTTGGATCTTGATGACCTAGATAGCAAGGGACATGATAGTGCTAAAATAAACTCTGTTTTCCCGTGTTGTACTTGCATAGGTCACACTAACCCAGTTAAAATGATGTCCATGACCTGAGTCTCTTTGAAAGCCTTCGAGTTAATCAAAGCTTGTGTTAAACAAAGACAGAACTTAGGCCTAAATAAAAGCATCTATTTTTATTGCTTAGAGGCACCTGCACAGTGCCTCTGGCAGCTTCCTCAAATTCGGGTGAAACCACATGATAGCGGTGTATAACATTTGGTCATAGCACACACATACACACACACACACACACATGCATGTTAGTGACATCTGTACATGCCACCTGATCTCCATTCACACCCCCATGGTTTAATGAACAATAATAAGGTAAATGAGGTTGCAATGGAGATACAGGCATAAAAGCATAGTAAAAGATGGGACTAGGGCAGTAAGCAGGGACCAAATGTTATAGGCCATAATCAGGACTTGGGGCTTTGACTAAGTGTGAGGGTGATCTGGTCAGATTTGATATTTGGGAAGGATTGTTCTAGAAACAGAATAAAGAAGTAGGAGACCGTTGCTGTAATCCAGGCAGGGGCTTGTACTAGAGGGGTGGCTGTAGAGATCAGGAAAGAGAATACATAGGTTAGAAAATGAGGGATTAGCTCTGTGGGAGGACCATGATTTTTATTTTGAACAAATTCAATTGGAAAAGTCTTTGAGATGTCAAATACACAGGTCGTTATAAGGGTCTGGAGCCCATAAGAGCTTGAGTTCTCTCTCTACATTGTTGACATGTCAGCCGGCTTCTTGTAACCCAATGCTTTCTGAGTTTTTACATTTCATCTGATAGACTATTATCTAGATCTTACTGTCCAATACAGTAGCCACTAGCCACAGGGGCTGCTAAAATTGAAATTAATTAAATAAAATTTAAAATTCAGTTCCTCAGTTGCACCAGCCACATTTTATAAGTTCCATATCCAACTGTGTCTAATGATCACAGTACATGATAGTCCAGATACTAATCATGTCCATCATTTGAGAACATTCTACTAAACAATGCTAACCTAATGACCTGCTGGTTCCTCAGCTACATCTCTGAAATTGAATGAACATTTCCTGTAAAATCACACCAGTTACATTCTATATGGTGTAAGTTATTTCTGTGCCTAAACCCTTGTGTATTGTGAGTTCCATAAAAGCAAGGACCATGCCCTCCTCACTCTCAAGCCCCCTCACACCCAGCAGAATGCCTTTGTACTGTGTGCTTAGCAGGCACTGGTTGAATAAATGAGTAAATTTGTAAGCTAATATCTAAAATTCTGTTTCAAAACCATATAGAAAAAAACAGATAAAAAATAATCACTTTGGTATCTCTTACTTAGATTTTATGCTGATGATATAGCTACTAAAAATTGAAATGCAAAGTAATATAACCTGGCTTATAAGAGAACTTCAGTATGAGAGTTTAATCAAACGTAATTATAACATTATCAGAGCAGAGGCAGGAGAGGTAGAAAGTAGGTGTTCTCCCAAGTTGTCTTCTGTCTCTACTGCAGTCAGTTTGAACCAGACCAGCATTCAGTGGGTAACATCTACCACCCCCCCCCGCCTCCACCTGGAGACAGCAGCAGCAATAGTGTCTATTGCTAGAACATCGCTGCTTCTCTCTGTTATGAGTTCTGTCCCTATTGGGTCAGAATTGCTGGGTGGATAACAACAGTTGTGGTGAGAATTCTGCCCACATAGTCTTCCTGGTACTGGTCAGTGTCATGATAGGGGCTTCCCTACGAGTCTTAATCAACATCCAACCTCCATATGCTCATCACAGTGCTGCTGCAAAGGATGCCCTCCTCACACGTAAGGATGGGAGGGTTGGAATAGGAATGAAGTGTTGATGGAAGGCCTGGGAGGAAGAAGAGGCACAGGAAAATAGAATAGGCAAAGCTGGAATAGAAACACACCCCTCCTTTCTTCCAGCCATAGGATAGGGTCTGAAATAACTGTCCTCTTTATGCACTAGGAAGAGGAAAATGTAGGTGGGAATCATTATTTTGGACATGGCGAACCGCTGGGGAATGGTGTACTTGTGCATAGTAACAAATCGTCGTGAAGCACCAAGCATGTGCTAGGCGCAATACTAGACCCTAGATCCAACAGAGATGAGCCAAATGTGTCTCTGCTCTCCTGCTTGTAGTATAAGAGAAGCAAGTCAGTGGGCACCTCTACCGCCCCCTGGTAAGCCGTAAGGTAGGAAGGACACAGGATCTGGGTGCTGGGAGACTTAGGTACTCCTGGAGGGTCTGAGGAGAAGGCTTCCTATTGGAACTGATGCCTAAGCTGAGCCCCAAGAGTAGATATCACCCAGGTCAGTGAAGAAAGAGGGGAGAGGCCCAGGAGAGGGGGTTGCAGGAGAACAGAGGAGCAGGTGCAGACTTCCGGACAGAAGTGAGAGCTTGGTAGTGCCAAAGTGCAGTTTTCTATGACTTAGAATATCAGCCAGAGTGTGGGAAGTGAAAAAGTTGCTGAAAAGATAAATGCTACATCCTGTTCCCTGTCCCCTAGAAATAGAAGAGCTTTTTTTCTTTTTTTTTTCCTTTTTCTTACTCTACCAATGTTTCTTGTTCTTCCACAGGGGTCCAAACCAATCCTGCTGTCGGGCTACGCCATGGGGGCTAGTGCGGGGTGGTCGGCTGTCCACGCTCTGGAACCAGGCCGGCTGCCTTGCGCTCATCCCCACCTCGGCCCCTCAGTAGCTGCCAGCCTTGGGGCAATTTAATAATTTGCTTGTTTCCTCACCTACGTTTGAGAACAATAATGCACCTACTTTCTACACTTTTTGAGGAATTACGTGAATACTTCCATAAGTAGAGCTTTTAGTGCCAGGCACCTAGAAAGCACTCTACAAAACGTTATCTGTTGTTGCTTGTTTGAGCTAAAAAGACTCTTGTTCACTAATGAGGAAATCAACATCTAGCGTACATTTCCATGGGAAACTTACAAACTTTTCTGTGTCGCAGCACCCTGAGAGTCAGGGCTAGGAAGAAGGTTTTAAAATTCAGCACGTGTTCTATGTGTTCCACAAGATGCCATTTTTCTTAAAATAAGGGATTTCCTAAGATTGTGAAAAAAGTTTCAAGTACCTGTCAGAAAACTATTGCAATATGTTAAAAGATTTGGGGGAGAGCCCAAAGGTAAATGTCTTTAAGATTAAAAAATATTAGCCTCAGTTGTTATCAAAAACATAATGACAGAACTTCTGTATTTTTTTGGTGCAGTTAAAAAAAATCTAAGTATCACTGTTTTTCTACTTGGATATTATATCAGTACTTCCTTCCTTCTCTCCCCACATTATATCAATATATTCTTATTCTCCCCATTCTGCAATGAAGACACTGAAGCTCAGAGATTGATTATTAGGTAATTTGGCCAAAGTCATGTAACTAGTAAGAGATGTAGCGAAAATGGAACCCTGAGCCTTTTGGTTAGAGTCTGAATTTGTACTCTGATACTTGAGCCTTACTTAGCAAAATGTCATTCCCATAAAGTGCTTGGAACCCTGTGAGGCACGCGGAACATATTCAATAAAGGCTGGATGACATTTCAGAATTGCCCATTGACTTTGAGTTCTGTAGGATGTTAATAAATGTTATAGGGAAAAAGTCATTCAAGCATGCTTGGGAAATCCTGGGTTAAGCAAAGTTAAATTTGTTGTTAACTGTAAGGTCTCTAATACACTACTGAGCATTATGAATATCAAAAATGAGAGTAGGGCACCCAGATGGCTCAGTCCGTAAGCATCCAATTTCAGCTCAGGTCATGATCTCGAGGTTTGCAAGTCTGAGCTCCTCATCTGGCTCTGTGCTGACAGCTCGGAGCCTGGAGCCTGCTTCAGATCCTGTGTCTCCCTCTCTCTCTGCCCCTCTCCAGCTCATGCTCTGTCTCTGTCCCTCTCTAAAAAAGAAATAAACATTAAAAATTTTTTTAATGAGAGTATAGTTTGAGGTAATTTCCAAATCATATTTGGCCACAGAACATTTTTCTTTTGTCTCAAAGTAGTTCAGTAGGACCAACGTTCCCGGGAACTAATGTTGGAGGAAGTTCTGTATGAGATAAATGCAGAGTGGCAGATAATACTTAAATCAAATTCACTGGTGAAAAATACTTTGTGTTTGCCAAAAAAAATCTGTTTTACTGTACAGAGCAGAAAGAGCATGAAAAGGAACTTGAAGTCATTGTTCTAAATCTTAATTTGCTTGATATGGGGAAGCTGAGTGAGAACAGCTTTGCAAAATATGTCACCAGTCAAGTAGGAAGTGGGCATTCTTGCAGCTTCTAACAGCTTCAAGCCACTTTGTTGTTCAAAGCCAGAGACGCAAGCCATCCTACCTCGGAAAGCACGCACACCCATGCACCTACAACTCCAAGAACATGAGAGAGACGATGAAGACATTTGGGGATTTTGGCAGCACCCTTTGACATATACGGATTGAGGTTCAAATGTTTGATGTAAAGCAATTTCAAAGTTTGAAAAACTTGCTGGGGGCGGGGTGAGGGGGATGGCTTTGCATTCTGAACAATTCCCTAATTCTATGACAGCCAGCAGTTGGAGCGTTTTGAGTGGTAGCGAACCTCATCAGCCCACAGTTATTGAACAGGACAGTGGAGCTGTGTTTAATGTTGAGACATTCCACTTGGGGCCCAACTCTGCCAACTTTGGGTGAGGTTGGGCAAGTCATTTCTTGGACCACTTTCTCATTTGCAAAACAGGAAGAGAAGGCAAATTAGACCATCTCTAAAGCACCTTCCAGCTCTACAGATCTGCGAAATTGAAGGAAGAAGTAGGTTACAAACCTCTTCTGGCTGTTAATTCCCAGGAAATAGAAACTTCTCTGGATAGCAGGGGCCTCGTAAGGAGGCCGCAAGGAAACAATAAAAAACAATAAATGCTGGAGGTTAGCCACAAGCCCCCAGGAAACCAGATAGGTGTCTAGGCCCGAGACTACAGGCTGCTGTGTAATGTTACAAAATTCAGGCGGATGGTTCTGAAACAGTAATTGCAGGCCATGAAGGTCTGGAAATAAGGACAACTGTCAGAAGGCTCTGTTCCAGGGTTGCCAGGGCAAAATTCCTGAGACAGAGTTCACATTTTTCAGTGTCAGAAATGCAATATATATGAGAATGAGAACTGCCTTCCTCCATGGGCATATAACGCCAAATTGAAGTTATAACCACCCAGTCTCTGAAAATTAGCCTAACCTTCTACCTTTCTGGTGCCTCTTCGTGGGACATTTACCGGTACCCCTTTTTTCACCACCTACACCATCTCAGTTAAAGTGGGCTTGGGAAACCAAACCAAGTGACTAGCACATGAAATAACTTGAATCAGAAAATCCCAAAGTTGTGTTGCTATTTTTATTTCGTTTTGAACAAAAAGCCACATTTCTAAAAAAAACTCCCATGTTTGCATTTTTGTTTGTCTTCCCACCATTCATTATTGTCTTGAGAGATAAACAGCATTTATCTTTTGAAAGACTGGCACTTTCAGAGTAAAGCGTGCTCATGATCATTGGTGCCAAAGGAAGACTAATCATAAGATAGTTCAAAGTAGCGAGTTATTAAATGTTCAGTTGTTTGAAAGTAAGGATTTGCTTTTGTTGGTGACGTCGAGTATAGTCGAAGCACCATGCCTTTCCAATCGTGCTATTCTTAGGTGGATGTAAAAATGACTTGGGGTCCTCTGAATACACGATGGCAGCTGACAGAAGGCCACTAAGAGTCAGTAGAATGAGCCCGGGTGGAAGGGATGCTGCATTGCTGTATTTAGAGAGAGCTGATTTGGGCTCTGTATCTGCCTCCAGAACACATAACCCCTGAATCTCATATATAAAATGAGCTGTTTGGTCCTCTGAAATGCCACTGGCCATGGAAGACTCACTATTCCTCATTGAACACAACTGTTGTGCCTGTCTTGCCTAGAGCAGGAATTTTGGCCTCCTTGACTTCTAGCCACTGAAAAGCCAGTGGCACTCGCTAGCCACTGCGGCAACCAAAACCAGTCCCTCTTCCTCCGCTCCCACCTCCAGTTCCAAATGCTTCTTTGGAAGCTGGTACTGCCACACTCCCACCTGGAACCATGAACAGATAGACCCTGAGATCCCTTTTTGCCTGGCATCCTATAAGACTGGCCAGGAGACACAGTGAGCAGTCATAAAACTACAGTTTTAAACCTCTTAGAAACATCCTACATAGCAAGAAAGCTGCATTCAAAGGTGCACTAACAGTTGAACTCATTATGAAATTAGAAAGCAACAATTCCACATACTTTCACAGAAAATTTTTGTCCTTCTTTTCTTTTAATCTCAGGAATAAGGCAGGGCTGTTTTTCCCCCACTGAGATCAAAAGAATCCCCCACTAGTGACAATAATCAGGCATCCCCACACTCCAGCCCATGTCAGCCACTCTATCTCCAAACAGTTTTGATTCAATCCAGCCCTGCTACAGCTGGAATGAATCAACTGGAGTCTTCTCCACGCCCTATCAAATAGATGGCTAACCCACATGCTGTTGACGTACTCCCCAAGCCACCAAATGGGTCATTTCTTTAATGTTTTCTTGGATTCTCCATAAATACTGAACAGTCAATGTAGAGTCTATCTGGGGGAATGTCCCCCTATTTTCTCTTCCCACCTCAGGTCCCTTTTTCTTTCCCGTAGCTCAGAGATTTGACTATCAACAATTCCCCTCCTTTCTGGGAAGTTAATGATCAATCTTGCTCACCCCTAGAATCATCTCAGCACACACGCAGAAACACATGGATGAGCAAGCAAACATATAGCCATGACTGTTGGTAAATCTTAAGGTACTACTCTTTATAAAAACAAAACACAACAAAACACTTGGGAAACCATTTCTGCACGGGGGGCAGAGTTCTGCCTGCATGCTTGCTTAGTTGATCAGTTATTGGTTTTCTGTTTTTGCCTAGTCTCTTGTTAGCTTCTTTCATTTTAGAGAATAGCATGTATGTTTTTAGTTATTTCATCAATGGGATGCTGAAAAAAACTCAAAAGGAAGATGTTTAGCTTTCATGTTTTTAGAGTTTTCAAACAAATGAGGTGGGGAGACGTAAAGACAAAGAGGGCACAATTTTTGGTTTCATGGGGTGGTAGAAAGAATATAAGACTTGAATAAGGAAAAACAGGATTCTAGTCCCTGAATCTCATGCTTTTAAGCTCTGTGAATCACTGTACTTATCTGGACCTCAGATTTCTTATCTTTGATCAGAATGGAGGACATTTTTAAGAGTTATATATATCTTATGTGGTGTCATCCTAAGTCTAAGTGATTCTCTTATTCTGTGCTTCTAAGTTCTATATAGAAGCAGGAAGATGGCCTCATAATGGGTCAATAGGTTAACTTATGCCAAACTCTATGAAAGTCCCTGAAATAATAAATTCACGAGAACATTCAGTTCTACAGTTGTATGGTTCTGTCCTTAGGAACAGAGACTCTTATTCCTTGGTCATTTGCCCCATAAGTGGTATAGGGTAGGTGGTCAAAAGCATCCTGCCTTCTTGATAAGTCCACTTTGTGTGGTTCTATTCCCTTTCTGGATAGAAAACTGGCCATCAGTATTCCATAAACAGTATATTAAAGATTGTTCCTGATCACTTTGTCTTCCTTTCCCCAATCTTTACAATCTGCCACATCTCCTAACGTCATCTTCTCATTTTCCCAATTGCCTTCATCACCCTCCACTTCTGTTTGTCGCTTCCCTATCCATCCAGTTACCGATGGCGTCGTGTCCCGGCATCTTCATGAGGCTTTTCCCAGTTCGTAATCACCAGGTTCCCTTAGTTCAACCTTGGTGGGATCATATAAGGTTTGGTTCTTGTGGAAAGGGCAAATCTCAACCAGAAGGAACTCTCAGAGAATGAAGTACTAACTAGAAGTGTCACTAGTAGCTGATACAGTATTATCGAAGGTCAAAAATAAACAACTTCCATTTTAAGATTGAAGAAAGAGAGGGTTTGATAATATTACATTTCAGGCAACAGGTTGCGCACCTTAGTAGTGCAATGACTACTTAAAGCTGCCATTCTCTTCATAGTCTTCCACATTCGTATGTTGACCTTTGAATATGGCAAGGTATAGCACCATGGTTTCTACTACAGTGATTCTCCAACTTTAGTGTATGTCAGAATGACCTAGATGACTTATTAAAACACAGATTGCTGAGTCCCAGCCCCGCAGTCTCTAAGTCAGTGGATCTGGGATGGGGCCTTAGAACTTGAATTTCTAATAAGCTCTCAGATGATGCTGATGCTATTGGTACTGGGTCCATATTTCAAAAACGATTGTCCTGTACTATGGAAGAAAATGGACAAATGCCGCCCTTGGGTTACTTTAATTTTTTAAGTTGTTTTAAATGTTTATTTTTGACAAAGAGCATGTGAAAGAGCAGGGGAGGGGCAGCGAGAGAAGGAGACAGAGGATTTAAAGTGGGCTCTGCCCTGACAGCAGCGAGCCGGACATGGGGCTAAGACTCACCAATGGTCAGATTACAGCCTGAGCCAAAGTCAGCGCCAAACCCAGGCACCTCCGTCTTCAGGTTATTTTAAAAAATTCTTTAAAACAATTGGGCGCCTGGGTGGCTCAGTTGATTAAGTGTCTGACTCTTGATATTGGTGAGATCAAGCCCACATCTGGCTCCATGCTGACAATGCAGAGCCTGTTTGGGGTTCTCTTTCCTTCTCTCTCTGCCCCTCCTGTGCAATCCCTCTGTCTCAAAATAAATCAATAAATTTTAAAAAGAAAGAAAGAAAAAATAAAACAATCGACTTAAAACATCTTTTTATATCTTAATCTAAATCTTTTACCAGCTCAGGAATGCCGGCATTAGCTGACTTGAGTTTCACTATTTATTTCATTTAAAGGAGAAGAAAAAAATAAGTCTTACTCAAAGTGTGCTCCGTAGACCACACGCATCAGAACTCCCCAAGATTCTAAGCAAGAAGACAGACCTCTGAGCCTTTTCCAAAAGCACCTGAATTAGAATGCCTAAGGATGGGTTTTTAGAACCTATTTATTAAATAAGCACCCAAGTGATCTTGAGGCACTCTAACTTGTGAACTACCGCCATAGACCTAAGTTCAATAATCAACCAAATAACCAATGTCTGAACAGTTGAATTCTGAAAATTGAATAAGAACCTAAAATATGATTCTCTCCAGGAACTAGGAATACTTCAGTTGAAGTATCTAAAATAACTAATACCATTATAGCTTTTAAAATAAATATGCTGCTTAATTTACTGATGTTTTGCCTTTAAGGGTACACTAGAAGTTTTTCCATGATTGCTGTACAGAGTTTATTTTTCCCCAGCATGTACTCATTTCTTTGTCACTAAATAATTAACTTGTAGTTTTTTCTGTTTAATGTCATCCTAGTTAGACCTTTCTAACTTACCAGGGATTCTTTCAATATAGTTTCATTTTCTAAAGCAACTGTTGTCCCTTCAACAAAGTGTTATCAACAGTCTAAGTTAAGTGTGCCCCTTTTGATGTATTTCTGTAAAAAACTGCAACGGAGGTTTGGTGAAAATGCGGACTGTGACACAATGTGTAGGTGTCAAAGTTTGCCAAGATAAGTATAAGTAATGCAGTTTTAGCAAAGCATACCAGAGGAGATCAGGCTGGAAGGGGGGTGGGGGGGTTAGGTAGGTATGACTTCTCCCCTCTTCCCAGTTCTTCAGGATAACGTATCCAGCATACGTTGCTTGGTTGAGTGAGGTCCTAGAACGTATGGAAAGCCCAAAGTGGGGCTTACCAAGTCTCTTATCCTTCCTCCCACTTTCTTGACACTGAAACTCCAACATCACTACTTTTCATGGTTGTGAGAGATGCATGTAGCAAGCCGCATTATCTGGATCTACTACCGCTATTTCACGTACAATTTCTCATTAGGCTACCAGCACTGTCTTGCTTCACTGTCCACAAACTACATAATAATGATTAACTATCAGATATGTATAGGCACACTCCAATCAAGTAACAAGGATCAGTCCATGGATAAGGGCAGAAGTTATCTACAAGTTAAAGGGATTTGACTCCACATCCAAAGTACATGGTCTTAACGGATACTCTAATTGTCCGACTGGTTTGGATTCTTGTCTTTTCCCTGGCTGACATTTCTGGCTGAACTTTGACTAGTCCAGTTCTTATCTATTCACAATCCTTGGTCTTGGTCTTGTACTCGCAAATGGTCCTGCTTTCTTATTGCAAAAGATTTACTATCTCTTGGCCAAATCACTTATTTTAAGTTTAACAAATTTTAGACCCAGTGGATTTCTCTATTGGATAGGGTTTTATTGCGATTCCAAGACTGATATTAAATGTTATTCTTTCCGCTGATTATGACTTCTGCTTGTATTTGACCAACCTTCTTTCTATTCAGTGCCCTATCACATTCAATTCCACTACTGTGTACTAAAACCAGTGTTATGGTGTCCAACCATACAGTGATAAAGGATAGGAATGTCTGGGCAGAGAACAGCTAGTGCAAATTCCTTAGGCAAGAACCAGCTTAACGTGGTTAAAGAAAAATAGAAAGACATGGAGTGGTTTAGAATATGGTAAGTGAAGAGGGAATGGGCCAGAATAATAGGCACTGACCAAATCCCATAGGTCTTAGGAAGTCATAGTTTGGAATTTGGGAAAGGAACATACAAATTACAGTCATTATGAACAAGAGTGTTACAATTTGGTTTACATTTTAGGACTTCTCTTTGCTATAGGGAAAATAAAATGTAGCCAAATAAAAATGACCTGAAAGGGAAGCCTGAGTGGCTAGGTCAGTTAAGGGTCCAATTCTTGCCTTCAGCTCAGGTCATGATCCCACTGTTGTAAGATCAAGCCCCTCGTTGGGCTCAGCTCTGGGTGTGGAACCTTTTTGAGATTCTCTCTCTCCTTCTCCCTCAGGTCCTCCCCCGAGCACAGCACACTCTCTCTGAAATAATAATAATAATGCAACACCTGGGTGGCTCAGTCGGTTAAGTGTCTGACTTCAGGTCAGGCCATGATCTCATGGTTTCTGAGTTTGAGCTGCATGTCAGGTTCTGTGCTGACAGCTCAGAGCCTGGAGTCTGGTTCAGATTCTATGTTTTACGTCTCTCTTTGCCCCTCGCCTGCTCACACTATCTCTCTCTCTCTCTTTCTCTCTCTATCTCTCAAAAATAAATAAACATTGAAAAATTTAATAGTAATAATAATAATAATTAAGCTTAAAGACTGGCTAGAAGGCTTTAAGGTGAGAAATAATGGGGTCTGCACCAAGATGTTACAGCGGAAGAGAGAAGCAGATAAATTTGAAATATGTTTCAGACATAGCATTGATAGAAATTGCTCACATATTGGGTATAAGGAGTTAGAAAAACCAAAAGAGGAGTCAGTATGAGTGGTTGCTAAATACTTATTCATTAGATGTTAATTAGATGTTGATTTTACCAATTTATTATTATATTTGGACTTCATACAAAATTAGATGCACATTGGGGCGCCTGGGTGGCTTAGTCGGTTAAGCGTCCGACNAAATATTTAAAAAAAAAATTAGATGCAAAATGCAAATGTAATGACATGATTTTAATATAATTATATAATATCATGACAGAATTTTTTTAAAAATTGTTTTTTGAGAGAGAGAAAGAGAATCTTAATCAGGCTTTTCATTATCAACACAGAGCCCACTCGGACAGGGCTCGATCTCCATGAGATCATGACCTGAGCTAAAATGAAGAGTCACATGCTTAACCAACTGAGCCACCCAGGTGCCCCTGGAGTTTGTTAATTAGATTTAGGGACTGTAAAACTTGGTACATATTGTTTGTTTAGAATCATTAAGCAAAGCATACAGATGAGATCAATGAGGTGGAGAAATCTGTACATCCAACTGGTAAGCCCGATTGAGCTGTGGACAGTCAGGACCGTGTACTGAAATCTATGGCTTTTGGACATTCTTAGAGATCTTTAAATTTTCTATACAAAATTTTAATTGGGTTTTTATTCAACTGAAAAACTAAATATATATATATATACACATATATATGCTTGTATTTATGTTGTCAATAAGTACACTTTTATTTGCCTCACACTAATGACAAAAGAATAAGTGAAGGCCAAATAGTGTAGCTGTGAACTATAAAAACAAAGATTTCAGAGTAATTAGGAAAAGAAATATAGTGGGGAAAATTGAGTTATAACACAAGACATAAAACTATAGTGATGAACTCTAAAGAAATATTCCTAATTAGAGCATTTTAATTAAAAATAGGATATCCTACTTTTAGGATTAATGTAAATGCAGATAGGATATGACAGGGGCTCCTGGGATGCTCAGTCAGTTAAACATTCAACTCTTGATTTCGGCTCAGGTCATGATATCTCCGATATGAGACTGAGCCCTTTGTCAGGCTCTGCCCTGAGTGTGGATTCTCTATCTCCCTCTCTTTCTGCCTCTCCCCCCAAATAAGTAAGCATTTAAAAAAAGTACGATATGAAGAAAAGATGATCTAAAAATAGATTTACTCAATGGTTAAACACATGCTACTAATTGCAAAGATTTATTAGCAGCATAAGAAAGTTATACAATACCCCTAATTTAACTAAATTTTCCCTCACAAATCCATAATAAGGGAGGGCAATGAACATTAAATGAAGTACCTACTTGGAGAGGCACTTTTGTTAACTAACATAATTATAATAGATTATTGTGAAGTAGGATTTTTATCATTTTACAGATTAAGCAGAGGCTCAGGAAGATGAAGTGATTGAAAAATGGTTAAAAATGGCCAGGGGTAGAGACGTTATGAAGAGACAAGACTTCAGCTAGTCTACAGTGAGAGCCACTGGAGGACAATGTGACAGAACGTTTGTGAATATGAAATGTGCAAGTCCCTCTAACTCAGCAACTCTACTTTTAGACCTCTCTTCTAGAAAACCACTGCCATGTATACACGGAAGCACGTCCGTGGATGCCCACTGCTGCGCTGTTAGTAGGCAAGGCAGAAAAGACTAAACAAACCATAGATCGTCCCGATTGCACAACACGCTACCACAGTCACAAAGAATGACCTAGGCCCAGTCTATGCAATATGATATTCAGAGTACAGGAATATGTGAGGCTTTAATTCAATATTTCTATGCATACATTCATAGATGAGTAAATGCATAGAAAAAGTTCTGCAAAAATAAACAGTAGTTGCCTCTGGGAAGAAGAGCAGAATGGAAGGTGAGAGGTTATGTGAAAATTTACCTTATCTGTATCATAAAACTTTTACCAGAAATGTTTAATATATTATTTGTGTAAAGAAAAATACTTTTTTTTTTTTTTAAGAAAAGAAGGAAGAGAGAGAAGGTTGCATAAGATCACATGTCTAATAGGAGCTTCTCTGTGGCTTTTACATATTTTTTTCTCTTCCGGGTCTTCTATGTCCTTCTCTTCTCTAGGTCTTTATTTTTGTAATGTTTATTTATTTTGAGAGAGAAAGAGAGATTGCAAGCAGAGGAGGGGCAGGCAGGGTGAGAGAGACTCCCATGCAGGCTCTGCGCTGACACAGGGCTCAAACTCAGGAACCATGCAATCATGACCTGAGCCAAAATCAAGAGTCAGATGGTCAACTGACTAAGCCACCCAGGTGCCCCCCTTCTCCAGGTATTGATTTATCATCTGATGCTTTTGTGCTATCTCTTGACTCAGAATCCCATGTTTTTTTCCTATGTGATCTTCCAAAGACAGCAATGATGCTAATAGTCATTGTCATGGAAGAGGCAGACATTAACTGAACCGAATACCTTCTATTTACACCCATCTGTCTACATAGTTGTGTTTCTTACTGTTACACGGGGTTATGGAATCTCCCCAGAACACCTGTTGTGTCCAAGAACTACAGGGAAGCTTTTCCTTCTTTGTTGGCGGTTCCGTCCTCTTTCTTGACTCCTCTGACTCTCTCCCCGGTGTGATGGTCCAATTTACTGCTTTCCAAACCCCATAGTTTTAGCAGGAAAAAATGTCTTCCTGGATGAACTTATGATCAGGTAATTTCTGTTAATAAAACTTTTCTTTATGGCATTTCCTAACTTATAAAAGGTGACTTGTCACAAATTCATATAGCCTCTAATGGTGCTTTGTTTGGTGTGCAGGATTTTCCAGATTTTTGTTTGTTTTATTTATTTATTTTGTTTTCTTTACCTCGTTGCCAACATTCAGAAATTCGTAAACAGGGGACTCGTGACCTGTCTCAATGCGGTGGCTACTGCAGGGTTGTAGCCTGTTGTAAATATGTGACGAATGAATCTAGATTTTTCTATGAAATCTTCCAGTCACATTTCCACCTCAGTGTACAAAAGCGTGTTTCTGCCTGGCTTCCAATGACAGTTGACCTTGGATCCTCTGCTTTAATTATTTCTCTATTTATTCATATTCTGAAGCTGTGATAGCGTCTCTGCAACATCAAAGTTTACTCCTTTTGTGCTCATAGATGTTATACTTCTGGGTTACACTGATTTTAATTTTAAAGCATTGATTTCTCGAGTACATTCACTATCCCTTCAGCATATAAAGAAGTTCACATGCAAATGTTTCTAAAACTTAAATTCTAGCACTTTCTTTGCCCCCTTGTAAGTTATTAGTATACTTTTAAAACAATTTTTAGTATCTGAAGAAAAGAAATACAGTTATTGTCTTCTGCTCAAATATGCTGTATCTTAGAGCAAGAAAGAGGCACTTGGTAAATTATGAGCATCTGACCAAAAAACATGACTTTTTAAAAAATTATAACTTACATTCTTTACAAAAAGGAAAGATTCAAAAGTCAGTAGTCTTCTGTCAAATCACCACCTAATAACTTGAATTTCATGTTATTTTATGAATAGAAAATACAATCATTTATAAAAACAATTTACATTTGATATTGTATATATTATATTTAGTATACGGTTACATATAACTATATGAATAATTCTATAGACAACAAATGAATAGTCAACAAAGTTATTGAGGATGTGAATTTTTAAATAAATACATTTATATATTAATAAATTTTTAAATAAATAAGTAAATAAATTTAAAAATTAAATAAAAAATATTTAACACTGAATGTTAAAGTTAGGTTTGACAGAAGTTTGGAGATAATGAAACCTTTCTTTACTTATTTTTCTCTAATGGATGATCATATTGTTTTGATCTCTACTTCACCTTCATCCAAATTTCTGCTTTGATTAACAATGTAAACACAGATGTTTCAGTATTACTTTTCTTTCCATTCTGATGGACTCTTCTAAGCTGACCAACATTTTCTTGGCAGCTTGCATTCAAAGTAAGGTGTTTCTTACTAATATAGTTACAGTGCTTTGTTTTCAACTACATTGGTTTTCAAAATTTCCCATCCACTATGGGTTTACAAATCCTTTGAAGATAAGAACAGATGGCTTTGAATTAGGGCAAGGAAAAATTCCGTAAAATGAGGTGTTCTAAGCCTGTGACCCAGAAGTTTCAAGTCCCACCTTTGAAGGCTGCTTGGAGATCTTGTCAAAATTTTTAAGATAATTTAACATAAATGGCAATATCTACTTATATGCCTGTATTGTAAATGATATTCTGTATGATAGCAAATGCCAGTTGTAAAAGAAATAATGTTCTTTCTCAACTGTTTAGCTAAATAGAATGCTATATATACCTCTAACTTTCTATATAAAGAAGACAAAAGGGTAAACACACACACAAACACACACACAAATTGAATGTCATGTAAGCTTATGAAAATATCCTTAGCCTCACTTAATACCACAGAAATGCACATTAAAATGTTATACTATTTTTTTATCCTCTGGAATTGTTAAAGGCTAAAAAAAGCATGATAATGCACAATGTTAGTGAGTTTATGTGAAACAGACATTCTCCTCTTGAGTTAGAAGACACATGAATTAGTAAAATCTCACTAAAGAGGATTATTTACCAAATTGTTTTAATGTTTGGTTTTTTTTTGACCCTCCAAGTCCACTTTCTAAGACTTGATGTTACAGCTGTATTTATACTTGTGGGCAAAGACACAGGTATAAGAACAGTTTTGAATAGTAATTATCTAATAATCCAAAAATATGAAAGAAAGAGAAACAACCTAGAGTCCTTTGCAATGGTCAAACAACTCTACTCTGGGCATATATCCCAGAGAAATGAAACCCTACATCTACAAAAGGGGTGTAAAGGAAGGTTCACACCAGTGTGATTTATAATAGCTAAAAGGTGGAAACAGCTCAAATGCCCACCACTGACAAATAGATAAGCAGATGTGGCCCCCATGCAGGAAATTTGCATTCGGCTATAATGAAATAGCTGGAGCAGGGATAGTGAACAGATGCTAATGGGTTACAGGGCTTAGTTTTGTGGTGATTCGTATGTTCTAAAATTAAGTTGCGATGACTTCTCCAAAGAGGACATCCAGATGGCCAACAGACACATGAAACGATGCTCAGCATCCCTCCTCATCAGGGAAATACAAATCAAAACCACACTGAGATACCACCTCACGCCAGTCAGAGTGGCTAAAATGAGCAAATCAGAGAACTCTAGATGCTGGCGAGGATGTGGAGAAACGGGCACCCTCCTACACTGTTGGTGGGAATGTAAACGGGTGCAGCCCCTCTGGAAAACAGTGTGGAGGTTCCTCAGGAAACTAACACTAGAACTCCCCTAGGACCCAGCAATAGGACTGCTAGGAATTTACCCAAGGGATACAGAAATGCTGATGCATAGGAGCACATGTACCCCAATGTTCATAGCAGCACTCTCCACAATAGCTAAAACATGGAAAAAGCCTAAGTGTCCATCAACGACGAATGGATCAAAAAGATGTGGTTTATCTATACAATGGAATGCTACATGGCAATGAGAAAGAATGAAATCTGGCCATGTGTAGCAACATGGATGGACCTTGAGGGTGTTATGCTGAGCGAAATAAGTCAGGCAGAGAAGGACAAATATCATATGTTTGCACATATAGGATTAGGAGGAACTTAACTGAGGAACAAGGGGGAGAAGAAGGGGGGAAATGGTGGTGGAAAGGGAGAGAGGCAACCCATGAGAGACTCTTGAATGCTGACAAAAACTGAGGACTGATGGATGTGGGGGGAGGGGGGATGGGCATGGAGGAGGGCACTTGTGGGGATGAGCACTGTGTGTTATATGGAAACCAACTTGACAATAAACTATTTGTAAAAAAAAAAA
>NW_027529996.1:2930350-3011959 GCF_008692635.1 Crocuta crocuta
AAACCATGAGAGACTCTTGAATACTGAGAGCAAACTGAGTACTGATGGGTGAGGGGGGTGAGGGGGGAGATGGGCATGGAGGAGGGCACTTGTGGGGATGAGCACTGTGTGTTATGTGGAAACTAATTTGACAATAAACTATTTGTAAAATAAATAAATAAATAAAATTAAGTTGCGATGATGGTGGCACAACATAAAATGCAAGTACCATCAAATTGCACACTTTAATATGTTTCTTGAATTATACTGCCATAAAGTTATTTTTTTTAATAACCTAAATTTCCATCAATAATGAGACTGGTCAAATAAATGATGGTAAATCTATGTAATGAAGAGCCCCATACTTATGGGGAAAAAACTGGTTTCCTTATATATAGAACAGTATCTTTTTTAAATTAATAAAGTAAAATACAGAATAACATATGTACCATGGTCCCATTTGTGTAAGGGAAAAAATGGGATATTTCTTGAAAAACATACATTTCTTGAAAGACTGGTAACATTTGTCTTTAGGTTGGAGACTGGGAGATGGGATCTAGAAAGTGAGATTTTCTTTTAAACAGTCCCTCTTCTATTTTCTTTTATTTTTTTAATCTTTTTGTTTTATTTATTTTTTTACAAATAGTTTATTGTCAAATTGGTTTCCATATAACACCCAGTGCTCATCCCCACAAGTGCCCTCTTCCATGCACATCTCCCCCTTCCCCCCACATCCATCAGTCCTCAGTTTGTTTCTCAGCATTCAAGAGTCTCTCATGGTTTGCCTCTCTCCCTCTCCCCCACCATTTCCCCCCTTCTTCTCCCCCATGGTCCTTAGTTAAGTTCCTCTTCTATTTTCTTAAATGGTTTGCCGTGTATAAAACTATTTTACCATAAACTGTTTTAAATTTGTTTTTTTCTTTTTTTTAATTTTGTAATGTTTATTTTTGAGAAAGAGAGGGAGATAGAGTATGAGTGGGGGAGGGGCAGAGAATCTGAAGCAGGTTCCAGGCTCTGAGCTGTCAGCACAGATCCCAATGCAGGGCTCGAACCCACAAACCGCAAGATCATGATCTCAGCCAGTCAGACGCTTAACTGACTAAGCCAATTATGTGCCCCAAATTAGTTTTTGTTTTCTAAAGGGAAGAAAAGTAAAGGAAAAAGAAGGTCCAAATCAGTAGAACATTAAATGCCCTACCAGGTACAATAGACATAGAGTGTTGGGTACGCACAGATATTGACCGTGGAGACCCACCCTCAGAAGTTTACTGTGGAACTAGGAAAAAAATAAACAGATAGATAGATAGCTGATAAGTTTGGGGAGTTTTAAAGAAAATAAAATTAGTATAAGAAACCGCATGTGCATGCTCTGTGTACAAGTGGAGAACTCTGAGCTGTATTAGGTTGCATGAGTATTAACACTACAGAAGGGCGGTGCAACCACACTACATTTAAAAGGGCAGGTGGCCTTTCGGAAGCTTGCAATCCACAAAAGGGTCAGATGTATGGCAACGAGCATGTGGTCTCAGGCACAAGTGGTAGTTTAGAAAACTTTATTTTAACAGCATGAAGCCCAATACAGGGCTTGACTCATGACCCTGAGATCAAGACCTGAGCTGAGATCAAGAGTCAGATGCTTAACTGACTGAGCCATCCAGGGACCCCTAGAAAACTTTTTTTTTAAGTTGTTAGAGTATGATTATCCAATTCTCTACACAGATGGCAACAAATGTGCCCTGAAAGGTTTAATAAGAGCCTGTCCCATATAGAACAAACAACAGCTGCAGGTTCTAGGGTCATTCATAAGTAGAACCCCTGCCATTTGCTTGGACAGGTACACCTTTGTATTATTCCTTGTTCTTATGGCCATCCTGCAAGTTAGGAAACTATAGTCGCAATACAATAGGCAAGGAATAAAAAATCCAAAAAAACAAAATAAATCCTACAATGTACCACAGCTAGTGCTGATTGGGATCAGTAGTCAAACCCAAGTTTGAATGACCCCAGCACAACTATTCCCTCTACCAAACCATTCCTCTTCCCATGTTGAAAATTGCTTCTGGCATGTTAGGAATCAGGAAAGTGAGGGGCGCCTGGGTAGCTCAGTCGGTTGGGTGTCCGACTTCAGTTCAGGTCATGATCTCACACCTTGTGAGTTTGAGCCCCATGTCGGGCTCTGTGCTGACAGCTCAGAGCCTACAGCCTGCTTCTGATTCTGTGTCTCCCTCTCGCTCTCTGCCCCTCCCCCTCTTGTGCTCGCGATCTCTCTCTCTCAAAAATAAATAAGCATTAAAAGAAACTTTTTTGGAAAAAGAATCAGGAAAGTGAAAGTAACATTTGTTTGTTTGTTTGTTTGTTTGTTTGTGTACCTAATGGGATAGTTCTAAAACTTTTAAGTTAAACTTCCTGATTTTTCATCCATTCTAAGATATCCTAACAGAACCAAGATGAGGCATGATTGGTTTGGGGAAAGGGGTTTTGTTTTGTTTACAGTTGAGGTGGGTAGAGTGCAGGGTATCAATGAGGCAGTCATCACAAGTAATAGCTAAGAAGAGTAGGAACATTCATTGAGCGTTACAGTGTGTTCATTGAGCGTTACAGTGTGGTCAGGTGCTTTTGCAAGGTGGATGTATGTGACCACTTCACAGATGAGAAAATAAAGGCTTGGAGAAATCAAGCAACTTACTCAAGGCCCCGAATTGAGTAATAAGCAATTGAAGGTTTTCATAAGTGTGGTGAATTTGAACTCAAACCCACACCTCCCAAAACCTGTTCATTCTTTGCCCTGCCATGAAGCTACCTAAGCAAAACAAAGATACAGAAGTGGCCAATAGAGACTTTTTTTTTTCAAAGAGGTTGGCTGTAAAGGGAAGGAGGAAAAACAGCTGGTAATAGAATGGAGGACAAGGATAAGAGAGGCTATTGTTGTGTCTCTTTGGAGTAGAGAAGGTTGACCATGTTTAAGATGGAAAGTCCTTCTTAAAGGATGAAACACACAGTCCAGAGCACACAGTAAGTGCTTAATAAATGGTTGTGCTCAGTGCAAGTGAAGAAGTGCATAGTCAACAGAACAGGATCTAAAAGGACGTGGGCACTGATAAGAGCCAAGAATGCCAGTTAATATTAGTAAGGAAGATTGACATTTTTCCAGAAAAGCAGGGCAAAAAAAAAAAAAAAAATGAGGGCATGTAGGATATAAGGGTGTTTTAAAAAGTTAAAATGAAGGGTGAGTAGGGAGGGCCAGGTGGAGCGCTCAGCCTATTCTTAGTAAAATAAAAAGTAAAGTTATCTGTGGTGAAAGAGGAAGGCATGGGTGAGGTCCAGGAATGTGGGGAGGGTTGAAACAGCCATTATGGTAAATGTGATAAGATCTCAGTGATATTTGGTCCTGAGAAAGTTCCTGTTCAGTTAGGTATAAATGCATGTGCATGCAGCTGCTAGGGGTTCCATTAAGTGTGCACCTAGGTTGTTGTACAAGTTACTTGGTGCAGAGTTCACCAGTCCAGTCTCTGGGAATACCAAACAGCTGCTAGAGCTCTTCTTCCCTTTGGATGGGCAAGAACTAAGTGCCTACCCAGATCCAAAGAAAATAAAACTCTAGATTGGAGTTGTCAGTTCAATGGCTAAATCCTGGGGCAGGCATGTCATATTTCCCCAAATAAATAAATGATGAGCTTTATAAATGATTTCAAAACACGTTAAGTCAAAATAACTTGGTAATGATTTTATTTTGCAGTACCCCTCATCCTTGTGAGACCATCTTTTATGTTTATACAATACTTCAGGCTTTTCAAGATGCTTTCATGCCTATCAGCTCATCTAACCCTTAAACCCTTGTGAAGTAGTTGAGTTCGTATTACTACCACTCAACAGATGGAAAAACTAATTCACGTGGAGGTTCGTTAACTGATTTGCCAAAGACAAAGAGCTCTTTGGTGATAAATAGAGCTGGTGGTAAAATCAAAGTTTTCTAATGCCTGGCCCAATTCAAGGCTAGAAATACCTGGACCCTAGAAATACCTGGTCTAGGGTCAGGGTTTGGGGGCAACTGCAGGCCCCCAAGTATGGTACAATGTCCTTGGTTTCATAAAGGAATCCATAGATTAAAAAGGAAATCGAGAACCACAACCCTACATGTCCCTTAGACCCCATGGGACATGAAGGCAAGAGGTACCTTCTTAGTCCAAAGTTATAAATGTCAGAATCTAAGGGGTAGATTTCCTGGGACCTCATAGATCTTCATCTTATACTAGTACAGTGACCATATCTAGAACCAGTATTTGGTTCACGAAAAAACTGCAATGTGTCAAGTTTGTCAACTTTTGTTTCTTCTATTCTCCATAATAGGTGTACACTGCCACCCTCACTGTGTCTTTTGTTAATTACCCCCTTGCCTTCTGCCCATCCCACTTTTCTTCCCCCTCAATTCTGTTTTTTGCTTGTTAGTTTTGTTTGAGTTTTAGATCCTGACAAAATGTCACCCCTTCGGGCAACCCGTGTTTCAGTGACTCTGGAGCGTTGAGGGCAGAACCCTGCTCACCACTGACTCATGGAGGGCTTCATCGTTTCTTCCTGGTCAGATGGTACTGGTGTTCCAACCATGAGCCACCCACTCAGCATGCCTGAGCAGGGGCGTCTGACTTGTGCAAGGCTTCTTCTGAGGTTCCAGAATTAAAGGAGATGAGAATTTGAATCAGAGGTTGCTAACCTCCCAGATTCTTGAGAGCTGCTTTCATGTTTTTGTGTCTCTCTCCTTCATTCCCAAATTTTTCTGTAACCAGTATGAACTGCTCTCTTTTACAAAAATAGTCCGTTCTCTCTTATGTTTGCAATTAGTCACTTTTTTATTGTGGTTAATAATTTTATTCTCAAAATTATTACATCTCTGGTGAAAGTTCAAAGGTTACAAGACGTCAGTCAAGCTCCTACTTGACTTTTTAGCAAAATGCCCCATATCTCCTTCTTGAAGCCTTGAGCTACTCTCAAAATGTCCAGGAATACAGTTCGGGGATTGTGACTTGGAATGAGAGTGGGCAAATTTCACCTGATTGGTTTAATTGCCATTGAGTGGTTCTAAACTGTCCAGGAGAGCAGGTCTGCCCACCGCTAGGAGACCCATATCCCTGCATGATCCTATCATTCTTTGAGGAATTCCAAATGTTCTCGTCAGATCTAGTATTTTAAAGCCAATGACCACCTACGCAACATCTCCTGAGCCTTGGGGGATAAGACCCATAGAAAATCAGTTCCAGGTGTTACCTTTCAGCTACATCCTTAACTTTTTTTTTTTTTTTTGAGAGAGAAGAGCCAGCATGAACAGGGGAGGGGCAGAGAAAGAGAGAGACAGACAGACAGACAGGATCCCAAGCAGTGTCCACACTGTCAGTGCAGAGCCTGATGTAGGGCTCAGTCTCACGAACCGTGAAATCATGACCTGAGTCAAAATCAAGCATCAAAAGCTTAACCGACTAGGACACCCAGGTGCCCCATATCCTTAATTCTTGATGCACACTAAATTCTAAACTGTTTTTTTCCTTTATTTTATTTATTTCATATCTTCTAAGTCATTTTATGACTTTGTTTTGAATTCCTCAATTCCATTTCTTGAGACTTTCCTTGCTAGCCTGTGTCAGTCATCCACCTTTGGGGGCTAATTTTCCATGAGCTCTTGAATGTCTACTTTCTTGCTATCTGGTCTCCAAAATCAAATCCTGGTATAAATTATAAATTTAGCATCTAAAACACCCCAAATATGTGAGTATATGTTCCAGAATTACTTTACAGTCTCCAGAGTTAGTTCTGCCCTACACGAAACTGAAAATAGTTGTACAAAATCACACTGTGAGGAAAGGTATCAGTCAGAAAAGCTAGACTTACACTCAGATCTTTGGAAAGTGTGTGAATATGTGCATTGGAACTTACCAGTAACGTCTACTTCCTTTCCTTGAATAGCCACAGAACATAGCAGAAAGAGTGTAGACAGCATAAGAAACTGACTGGAGTTCAAATCCTGGCTACATTTAAACACTACTCCTGTTGCCTCTAAACTCTCTAACATGCATAGTTTTCTTAACTATTGAGTGGAAACTAGAGAAGAACCCCATTGATTTATTGTAAAGATTGAATAAGATTATATATGTAAAATGTCTAGAATGTGCCTGGCCAAAAACAGGTGATTACTTAGTATTGTTATCATCAGTCTCAGAAATGTCCTATAGATTTCTTCTTTCTGTTTCCCCTTTACTTATTTTATTATAATTCAATACCCACCATCTGCTTTCCATCACAACAGACTAGATTTTTGTATTTGAGAACTCCGATATCATTAATTGTATCTTAGCATACTTTAAAGGTCCAGAATGAGATTTCAAAGCCAGCCACATAACATTAAAGTAAGTCTCCTGTTGCTTTTTTCCCCCAGAAAAACAAAGATGCTTTTCCTTAGAATTATTTTATATACATGCAAATATATCCTTTGTAGGATTTGAAAGTGACCACAGATTTTGCAAAGCAAAATGTCTCCCTGCTAAATAGTAGTGTAAAATAGGAAGACTTTAGTGTATGTTCCCCCATGTTTGGTGAGGAGCAGAACCCTTGAATAATTAGTTTAGTGCTTCATTCAGCCTTTCAAATTATGTCTGACAATTTTCCAAAGGTAATTTTTTAAAAATCCAACCAGTCCCTCTCTGTCTTTCAGCTGCGCTTTGCCCCAGTTCTGCCACATCTTCAGGCAAACCCTTCCCTGGTGGTGGTGAGATGGCAATGCCAAGGGCCCTCCTTAAAGATCCAAGTCTGGGGGGAAACCAGCACACCCCTTTCTGAGTAGCTCAAGTTATTATAACCAAGGAAAGGAAAATAGATGCCAAGAAGCAGAAGGACAGGGCCCCTCCATAGTCGCCCCATCAGAAAGTCTCAGAAGCCTGTACAAAAACGAAAAAGAAGTACATGGGTTTTGGGGTAAGCCAGTTTTTCGTGTTTCCAGTTCATTGTTCCCCCAACCATGTCTATAACTTCTTACCTCCAAACCTTAGATCACTTTCAGATGGTAACGCCCCCAGCTTGTCAAAGTCTTTTCCATGAAAAGATAAGTCACAAATGGATGATAAAGAAAAAAAAATTTTCTTTTGTTTAGACAATAGCGTATTAATTTCTGCTCATGGTAGCTTATTCTCTGTGAGTACAGCTTTCAAATCACTTACGAATCTATCAGACCATATTATTTATAAATCGAAATAAGACGTCATTTTCATCTGTCAAATTCACTAGAATTTTTAAAAATTTTTTTCATGTTTATTTACTTTTGAGAAAGAGTGAAAGATAGTGGGAGAGGGGCAGAGAGAGGGAGACACAGAATCTGAAGCAGGCTCCAGGCTCTGAGCTGTCTGCACAGAGCCTGATAAGAGGCTCACACTCATGAACCATGAGATCATCACTTGAGCTGAAGTCATTCACTTAATCCACTGAGCCACCCAGGCACCCCAAATTCACTAAAATTTGTAATGTGTATTCTATGATAAAAGAGGCATTTCAAGTCAGTAAGTAATAGCCCATTAAATAAATGGTGCTGGGACATTTGGCAAATGATTTAAGAAGTAACAGCAGTAGCAACAAAACCCATAAAACTAGATCCCAATCTCACACCTAACTCCTAACCCCAAAATAAATCATCAATAGTTTCAAAGAGTTAAATGTTTAAAAATGAGTCCAAAGAGAAGTAGAAAACAATGTAAGGTTAATAATTATGTGTTCTCACAGCACATAACTGGCTCAGTCAGTGGAGTGTGCAACTCTTGATCTCTGGGTTGTAAGATCAAGCCCCACAATGGGCATAGAGATTACTTAAAAATAAAATCCTTAAAAAATAAAATAAAAAATGATTATGTATTCTCAGGGCAAGGATGGCATTCCTGAACATAACTCTAGTGATAGAAATCATGTATAAAAGAATTTATTCATTGAATTACTAGTCCTATATATCAAAAAAGTTTAACTTTACTGATGACAAAAATGAAATGGAAAAGTATTTCTAACATAAATACAATCAGTTGGGAAATTCTGTTTATCAGATTTTCAGGAGAACTAATCCTCTCTACCTACCAAAGAAGCTTTTTATATAATATGTCATTTAAAACCCTGCCATTAACCCTTTAAGGTAATTCACAGTAGAGTACTATATTTCCTTCAAAGGTTTTGAAGATTTTTGGTTTTGTTGGTTAAGGCATAGTTTGGTTTATGTTTTGTGGGGGTCTTTTGTTTATTTGTTTGTTTCACTTTTTGTTGTTGGGAGGTTTTTGGTATGAATAGGCAGAAGCAGGAGCCAAAGCAGCCTGATTATTATATTCAGTTTGTCCATATAAGTGGCAAAAGGATTAATACCCTGAATAAAGAGGTTCTACTATCCACTACAAAAACCACAAATAGTATTTTAAAAGTGGCAAAATGGGGAGCCTGGGTGGCTCAGTTAAGTGTCTGCCTTTGGGTCAGGTCATGATCTCACAGTTTGTGGGTTCGACCCCCGCATCAGGCTCTCTGCTGTCAGCACAGAGCCTGCTTTAGATCCTCTGTCCCCTTCTCTCTCTCCCCCTCCCTGCTCTTACTCTTTGTCTCTCTCAAAAAATAAACATTAAAAAAATTTTTAATAAAATAAAAACAGCCAAAGGATTTGAATAGATAATACAATTAAAATGAAAAATGGTTATAAAGATGAAAAGATGGACCTCAAAGATATGTAAAATTAAAAGAAAATATTTTTCAAGAGTGCATCTTCTTTTCCTCTCAAAACAATTGCCCTGAAATTAGGAGGACAAGAAAAACAAACTTCATATTTAGGGAAACTAGGCAACATACATAATTCCGATGCATAATGTATAAAATCAGAAAAGGTCAATGCAAATCGGAGAGATAGAGAGACATTCTAGTCATCATATAACCACCAGAACCTACGAATTTTTTAGGACTAAGCCTGATATGCTGGTAAATTTTTAACTAGTTCTTGAAGAAAAACTGTATGTATGTGTGTAATGTTTATATACATACAGGTATTAAATTTTCTGTTATTAAAATGCATAACACATAATATATAAATAAGAATAAGCTATACAATACTCTTTATTGAGAATTCCACATGGCCAGTTGTTGAATTTTGCCAATCTCTTGTACCTGTGGCCAATGTACGGTTGCAGTTAAGGAATGAGTGTAGTTCCGACCTGAATGTTGATCATTGGTTTAATTTATGTTAACAAGATGAATGAGAAACAACAAAGACATATGTCAGAAGTTCATTCGTCAATGATGTAAGTGAATATTTTGCTGAGTTTGTATAATAGCTTTCAAATACTGGAAAATATTTCTTGAATGTTTTATGCTATTCACCATATAATAGTTATAGAAAAAACACACTTTTAAGTTTAATCTGCATGATAAGCATTTTCTTAAATCTAATAATCAACAAAACAATAATGAAATTTATGGTTCTTATTTATTTCCACTACCTAGTTACTCCCTTTATGCCCAAGTTATACCTACCATAGTGAGGTCACTGGATGAAGAGTAAGGAAGAGATGCCAACAGTATACTATTCCATAGTCTTTTCACAATTTATAGCACGTCGCACAATCTTATACATATTCTACTTACATGTATTTAGTTTTTATATATCACCCCAAATCCATAAGAGCAGAAATTTGTTTCTGTATTCTCTCTATTGTATCCTAGTGCCTAAAACAGAGTTTGACACACACTAAGCATTCAATAAATATTTATTGAATAAGAAATAAAATGTTCAACTTACTATATGCAACGTACTGTCTTAAGTGCTTTACCGGTATTAAGTCTAACATCCTCACCACAACCCTTTGAGGGGGCACTATTAGGATCTTCATTTTACAGATGAAACCAGAAGTGACTTATCCAAGTCACCCAGCAAGTAAGTGGTGGAGACAGGATTTAAACCCAGGCACTTTGGCTCCAGATCATGGACACTTTATCACAATGCATTCTCTCGATGCATCAGAGCCATGATGCTGGCAAAGAGAAATCTCCGAATGTGAGATGTGTGGCAGAATTTACAAGCAACCAGGTCACATTAGAGCTAGTGGACAGGGATGGTTATGTTGGAACTGACTCATTATCAGGAAAGTCTGGTTTTGTAGAAAATGTTTAAAGACATTTTACAGCACTGCTGGAAATTGTGAGAAGTAAGCGTTCCAAAGAAAAATTGTTGCAAGTGACAAAATAAGACAGCTATTAACTCCAGGAAAACAGTAAGTTGAAGGAAAAAGCAAATGCAATTAGAGTGCCCTACTTGACTCAGAGAACAATATTTACCTTGTCATGATAATGAAAACAATGAACATGGGTTTAATTTAAAAAAAAAAGTTATGCTTTTACTACATTGGAGAAAGAAGGTGGTGGAGGGCAAAAACCTACATCTATCAAATAGAAAATCAATAATTTTTTCAGGCAGGAGTTGTGTGTGTGTGTGTGTGTGTGTGTACGAAGGTAAGTGCAAAAGAAACATCTAAAATTTTGGAAGTTTTTGGTATTTGATATTGATACTTTGATAAAAACGAAATTAAAGCAAAAGGTAGAAGTTTTCCATAACATTGTCAAAAATTCAAACCATATAATGCCAACGTTGGCAAAAACGTACAAAAATAAGCACTTTCCTATACTAAGTGATGGAGCTGACAGTTGATATCACTCTAGGAAATAATTTATATTTTGTATCAAAAGTCTTAAAAAAATGTTTGACCCAGCATTTCCACTTAATGGAATTCATCCTATGAAAAACCTTTAAATATGTGCAAAGACTAAGCCATTATTTATTGTAGCCAAAAGGAAAGGAATTAATGCAAATATATAATATTAGAGCTTTGTGTTTTTTTAAATTGTTGCATAAAGAAAAATTGTCCAGTTACTAAAAATTATATTGTAATTGTATTAACTTAGAATGATATATAGGAATAATGAGAAAAATTTTTAACTGGTACCAAATACCAAAATGTCCCCTTTTGCTCCCCTGCCCTAAAAGTATATGTCTACACTACAATGTTTCAATATACATGTAACTCAGTAGGTATTTCTGGGTGATGCAATTATGGGTGATTTATATTGATTGGGTTTTGCTTGTCTTTATATTACAACCTCTACTATATATATGATATACTTGTGAGATTGTTTAATAAATTTCAATATTTAGAAATCATACCTGAAACAAAATATATCCTCTTATTAATGATTCAAGGAAATCATTGAAAACAAGTAAAAATGTGTTACCAGTAGCAGACACAAAAACTAAACCTCTTTCGTCTAAAATAATGAGTTTGATAAAAAAAATCCACATTTTTAAAATCATAAAGAATGTCATACTAAAGTTGATGTCGACTTCTTCATAAAGTCCAGAATATTAAAACTAACATTTACAAAAGTTTCTAAAAAGTAAGAGATTCTTTTTTTGTTTTGTTTTGTTTTACTTTTCATTATGAACATTTTCACCCATATACTCAATAGCTAGATTTAACAATTGTTAAGATTTTCCTAAGCAAAGTAGAGAAATTCCTTTTAATAACGGGAATTAAAGAAGTTGTCTATCTCAAAAAAAAAAAAAAGGAATATTTATCAACATCGCTAGGCATTATGGAAATGCAAATTAAAAGCACAATGAGATATCACTTCACACGTTAGGATATCTATTATCAAAAACACAAGAGATAGCAAATGCCAGGAAGTGGAGCAAAGGGAACACTTATCTACACTGTTGGGAATGTAAAATGGGACAGCCACTGTGGAAAACAGTATGGACTTTCCTCAATCAATTAAATATAGAACTCACATATGATCCAGCAATCCCACTTCTGGGTATATATCTAAAAGCAACAAAATAATTATGTTAAAGACAGATCTGTTTTCCCATACTTAAAGCAATATAATTTGCAACAGCTAAGGAATAGATATGACCTAAGAGTCAATCAATGGAGGAGTGGATAAGAAAAATGTGGTAGATACATAAAGTGGAATATTATTCCACTTTAAAAAGAAGGAAATCCTGTCATTTGTGACAATATAGATGAATCTAAAGGGCATGATGATAGTGAAATAAGCCAGAAAGCCAGATAAGGACAAAGCTCCTTAGATTAACTGATATGTATAATCTAAAACAAAAGAAAACAAAACAAAAGTCAAACTCATAGAAACAGAGAGTAGAAAAGCGGTTGTCCAAGAAGATGTGGTTTGTCTATACAATGGAATACTACATGGCAATGAGAAAGAATCAAATCTGCCCATTTGTAGCAACATGAATGGAACTTAAGGGTGTTATGCTGAACGAAATAGTCAGGCAGAGAAGGACAGATACCATATGTTTGCACATAGAGGTGGATTAGGAGGAACTTAACAGAGGACCATAGGGGAGAAGAAGGGGAAAAATAGTTGGGGAGAGGGAGGGAGGCAAACCATGAGAGACTCTTGAATGCTGAGAACAAACTGAGGACTCATGGGTGTGGGGGAGGGGAGAGGGGAGATGGGCACGGAGGAGGGCACTTGTGGGGATGAGCACTGGGTGTTATATGGAAACCAACTTGACAATAAACTATTAAAAAAAAAGAAAAGAAAAGCAGTTGTCAGGGGCTAGGGTGGTGGAAATAGGAAGAAGTTGATCAAAAGGTACAAACTTTCAGTTATAAGATGTATAAGTTCTGAGGCTCTAAAGTAAAACATGGTGACTATAGTTAACACTGTATCATATAACAGAAATTTGTTAAGAGAGTAGAACTTAAGTGTCTCATCCTGTGCCCCCAAAAAAGATAAACACGTTAGATGATAGATGTGTTAATTAACTCAATGGGGTAAAACCTTTCAAAATATATACATATATCAAGTCATCCTCTTATCTATATTACATATCTTATAATTTTGTCAATTATACCTCAATAAATCTGAAAAAAAAATAGAACATATAAATGCCATGTTCTGTGGTACTTAGAATAATAGATTCTTTAAAGCATTAATTCAACTTAGGATGCATTTCTTACATTTTTATATTTAAGATCTTCATTTCTGCATACTTGGAACAACCACCTCTTGTGTTTTGAAGATTTATCTTAATTCATGGTATTTTTTCTCTGCTTCTTAGGTACCAGCAAAGGCCAAACGTGTTACTCAACGACTTCCCTTCCACCACCTCCACCATCCCATCCAGCCAGCCAACCACCGTTGCCAGCGTCTCACCCAACACAACCGCCAGTCCCAAGTCTACCTCCCAGAAACATTAAACCACCTTTAGATATAAAGTAAGCAAAGATGATTTTGCCATTTCGTTGTCAGTCTCTTGCCAGAGATTTTCAAACTATGCTTGGCTGAATGCTGAGAGTTCCATGGTAAACTGCTGGGGTCACCACTGTGAGCACATGGAAGGAGAAGGGATGGCTGAGCAGGCTGCTCTCATACCCCCACTTCCTTGAGCAACTCTTGTGTTATCTGTTTTTACAGTGTTTGTTTCCTTAGAGTTTCATTTGAAAAAAATCTCCACTGCCTTTTTAAAAGTTATGAAACATTCTTCAGGTTAGCACTACAACCATCTCTTCCGCCATCACCGTCACTGCCACCACCATCAGCACCACCACTACCATCATCATAATCATCACCATCACCGTTGTCATCATCACCACCACCACCACCACCGTCCTTATAATCACCACCATTATCATCACCACCATCATCATCCCCACCACCACCATCATCAACACCATCACCACCACCATATTTTACTGACTACTTATGACTCGTTAGGAACTTTATATATAAAAGGGGAAAATGTTTTCCTCATTTCACAGATGAAGAAATGGGAATTTACAGAGACTGAGTAAGAGCCTCCAAGATTACACAAGAATGTAGAGTAAAAATTTGAGGCAATGTCAGTCTAAGTCCAAAGTACATGTGTGCTTTTAACTACTCTGCTAAATAACCTCCTTAAGTAAGAAAATGCAGGTTTTCTCTCAATCTTCAGATTTGGGGCAGTGTGTTAAAAAAACAGAAATTTTTATTCAAGCCTACTCCTGCTTTTCTTAGATGATGCTTTCTAGAAATGTCAAGACTGTATGGGTTGCTATGCACAGGTTCTTTACCCATGTTTTACCAGAACAGCTGGTTGAGGAAAAATCAAACAGAAGATTGGAATGTTGTTTTAAAAAGAAATAATTGAACAGCAAGTATAAATCCTTATGGCAAGCTAGACTAGGTCTTCCCTTTCATCTTCCAGAAAATTGCTTTACTTGATTCTCCTTGACCACAAATAAGCAATATCCCAAAATATTTGACAACAGTTTATTTTTCCTCAACTTCCAGCCCTTACCAGACTGATGTTCTTTACATTCAAAGTACTTGATATTTGTGATCTATATAATAGAATCTGTTAGTAATATCTTTACATTGAAAGTACTTCATATCCATCATCTATATAAAAGAATCTGTCAGCATCAATACCTGATTGACAGCTTTCCTTTAGTGATGATGATTATAGTTTAGAGCAGATGAAAATACATGTCATAAGTACCCTCCACTATGTTTCACTTTATTGTGTTTGTCTGGGGTATAAAGGCAGAAATTAGAAAGTGTTAGAGCAGCTTAGCGGCTATTATCTTATTTATTGCCTGCAGTATGCGCTTGTATTAGCTTTGTGGCCTTCCAAGCATTTGATTTTAAGAATTCTAATCGAAAGACTTTAATACCCCATGATATTTATGCTACCAAATAAGAGTTTAAGCCATCTACCTACTAACATGTAAGTGCTAAATAAATATTTGTTCAGTTAAAATAATGAATTAACATGTGCTCTTACATACACTTGACTTCTATAAATTATTTTGCTTTCACATGTATTAAATTCATTTCTTGGAGCACCTGAGTGGCTCAGTCAGTTAAGCGGCTGACTCTTAATTTCACCTCAGGTCACGATCTCACAGTTGTGAGATCAAACCCCGTGTCAGGCTCTGCTCTGAGCATGGAACCTGCTTAGGAGTCTCTCTCTTTCTCTCTCTCAAAAAAAATTGTTTCTTTCCCCTAATTTTTTTCCTAGTCTGATAAATTTAATCCAGTAGATTATGATCTTAGTTCCTTTGAGTATTATTATGGGACCCTATCTCAGTTACTGGCTTCAGTCTTATGTAATTCCAGTGAGGAATTTTAATAAATACCCTGAGCATGAATCCCTGAAAATTTATAAGACATGAAGACTGATAATAGTGTGATTGAAGAAACTGGAGAAGAGGAGTATTTGGCACTATTCCTGCAATATGGGGAGTCCCCAAGACCACCATATATTTGATGATTCGTTTAAAGGGTGCACAGGACCAGCAAACAGTGGTACTCATGGCTAAGATTTATCACAGTGACCTGTCCTTCTATGCCTGGGAGGGACACTCTGAAAGTTCCCCTTTCTCCAGCTTTGAAAATGTGTAATGTTGCTTCCTAGGCAGTCCATTAGAGACAAGTTTTTATTGAGAGTTGGTCACATAGGCACCTTTCGCCTATCCACTACCAAAATAGCAGACTTCCAGAAGGAGAGTAGGTTTTCACCCTAAGTCACGTTGTCTATACAGTCTAGCCGCAACAGATCACTCTTATCAATTAAGCAACTTTTCATATCAGTGTAGGGAATGTTTTAGAAGCTGAATTCCCGTTTGCAAGCCAAGGGCCAATCATGGCTTCAGATTCTTCTAAAACGAGTAGCTTCAGGCTTGCTGTATTAATTCTTTTCAGCATACCTACTCTACAGAATCCATTATGATATGGTGGGAAATAAAAAGTTGTAAATGGAAGAAAAGAGTTCAAGAACAGTCCTATAGCTTGTATGGCAAATTTATAAGGATCCTAGTCAATTTCTCAGGTTTTCAGGGAATTATTGAAAAGTTGAAAGAGGCCTTCCAACCAATGAGGCTCAAATTCTTACTTGTAATATTGTTTGCATCAGAAATTAGCAAAATCCACCAACTGTAATAAGCTTTACCTCATCTCTATTAAGAACTCCCAATTACTAAGTCAGATTCATCTAAGAGTTCCTGACTCCACAAAATACATACTCTCAGAAGCAAGATGAAGAGAAACAAGAGTCTTCTTGGAAGTTATACTGTCTAGACAAAAAATACTTGGGGAATCTGAAAGTTGTCAGGTGGAGAGATTGAGTGAATGAAAGCTAAGGGATATTTACAATTTTATAAGTAAAAATGTGATGTGTAGTGAAAGAGTTTCAGACTTCCATCAGAGAGCTTAAGTAAATTCCAAAATGAAGAAATATCTGGGTTAGAAACTTTCCCCCAAGTAGGGGAAGTTAGATAAGACACAAAGAAGAAATAAAAGCAAAATGAGACTTGGTATTCAGGCTCAAAACCTCATATTTCGAATGAGAAGGAAGTTTACAGGATAAATCTTTAAGTAACATTGTGGGATATGGGTGTTCCTGTAATTTTCCCCGGGTTTGCCACCCTTCAAAACACGCGCATAGGTGTTTTCCAGAGGCTCTCTCTGCCAGCCTGCAAATGCCATTCCTCCCCTCACTGGTCAAGGCCACTCTCAGGTCAAGCTCTCATAGTTTTTTTTTGGTTTGTTTTTTTGTTTTTTTGTTTTTTACATTCGCTCAAGGATTGTTCTTTTGAGCCACTACTTTGTGTTTTTGTAACAGTAGTTCAGGAAATATCAGTGAACAAAATAAAGATCCCTGTCCACATAGAACAGGGGCAACAGACCAAAAGAATAAAAATAATAAACAAGTCAAGGAGATAGTATGTTAGGAAGTACTAGGTGGGAGAGAAGAGAGCAGGGTTAGGTGGTGTAGTGAGAGGGTGGGGTGAGGGACAGATTGTTGCAACTTTAAGAAAGGAGAGGGTAGCTCCCTTCTATAAAGGCAGTTATACTTGAGCAAAGACTCAAGGAAGTGAGGGGGTTAGGCTTGCAGAGATCTTAAGCAAGACCATTCCAGGCAGAGAAAACAGACAGAATAAATGCCTAGAATGTTCAAGGACTAGGAAGGAGGTAACCAGAGCTGGAGTAGAGTGAGCAAGGAAAGGAAGAGTAGGAAAATATTTAGCTTATGTAGGGCCTTGCCGGTCATGGCTGACATTGTGGCTCTTCCAAGTGAAATGGTAACCACTGAAAACGGTTGAGCAGAGCAGTGATGTTTTGAATTATGTTTTATCAAGATCAACTTAACAGCTGTATAAAAAGAGACAGTAGGCCAATACTGAAACAGAGACACTGGTCAGGCAGACATGGCAGAAAGGCAGACATGGTATCGTGGTGGCTGTAATCAAGATAGTGGCAGTGGAGACGGAGAGAGGTGTCCAGATTCTGAATATATTTTGAAGGTAGAGACAATAGAATTTGGATCTGGGGAAAGAAGATCAAAGAGGACTCCAGGGTTTTTGCCTTGAGCAACTATAAGGATGATGTATCCTTCCATTGAAATGGGAGAGGCTAAAAATGCACAGGTTTGGGAGTGAGGAAAGTTAGGAGGGCATGACTATTTTAAGCTTGAAGCATCTTTTAAACATCCAAGTGGAGATACTGAGGCAGTAACTGAGTATTGGGTTTAGGAGAAAGTTCGGATTTAAAAATATAAATCGGAGAGTCATGGGCATATATTCCCCACTTCCACCAAGGAAATGGGGTGATTTTGGCTCAGGTCATGATCTCACGATTTGTGGGTTTGAGCCCCAAGTCCAGCTCTGTGCTGACAGTGTGGAGCTTGCTTGGGATTTTCTCTCTCTCCCCCTCTCTCTCTGCCTCCCCCCACTTCTCTCTCCCTCTCTCTCTCTCTCACTCTCTCAGTCTCTCTATCAAAATAAATAAACTTAAAAAAATTGCCAAGGAAGTAAGCATAACTAGGGAGAAGAACCGAGCCCTGGGAGAAGAAAAATGAGCAAAGGGGGATAAAAAGGAACAACCAATAAAATAGGAAGGAAACAAGGGTGTGGTGTTCTGGAAGACAAGTAAAGGTAGTATTCCCAAAGAGAAGGCAGTGATAACTGTGTCAGCTGCTGCAAAAGGCCACATAAGTGGGGACTGTGGAGGTCAGTGTGGGTGAAGTCTCCTGGAATCGGGACTCACGCTTGACTGAAATAGCTTTAGAAGATCAAGAAAAGAGAGGAACTTGAAAGAGCAATGGTAGACAATCTTTCAAGGAGAAAAGGGAAGCAAAGGAATGGAGCAGTAACTTCTGGGAAAAATGGAATTGAGATTTTTTTTTAAGATAGAAGAAATGGCAGTATGTTTGTATGCCAGTGAGAAAGATCTAGTAAAGAGAGGAAAATGATAATGGTGGCGGGGGGAGAGTTCTCAAAACAAGACTAGAGCAACTGAGAAGTTGCTGGGAAGCAACTGGGAAGGAACAGTTCAGGTGAGGGACTGGCTTCCCAAAGGAATAAATAACTGAAAGGTTGACAACCTTCCCTAGGGTGTGGAGTCTGTGTCGCTTAAGGGATGGAAGTGAATTTTTAATTGGTGTCAGGGAAGGAATTTCAGGAGATGGGGGGTCCTTTTTCACCTACCTCTCCAGAAGACACTTGTAATGACATTATTCAGACCAGGATGGCAAAAGAATGTAAAAGATTGGAGGCAGATGAGAATTAGAAATAATAACCATCTTTAAAAATAAAGTGGTTGCGGCCAAAGTCTATTTTATTTTAAATTGTCTTGTTTCCCCACCTAGTGGTGAGAAGTCAGCTAGTTACATTTTCTGCTCTGTTACTCAGACATCTGAAGAGAAACTGAAACGTGTCGAAAGAGCTTGTTTATCATTATTAGTGCCCAGGTCAACATCTTTTAGTGTAACGCATTTCTTGGCACCATCTTCAAGGATTAATTATAATTTTAACAGCATAACTAACTCTTCGTATGAAAACAGGACTAATGGCTGAATATTTTGGTATACAAAACAAATTCCATGGTTATTAATAGCAACAAGACAGGAAAAGTGAAGTAATAAGAAATAATAAATAATGGGAAATGACTAAGGTTGGAAAAGGGAGAAGCTGAACAGTTCTTACCGTGAGGTCATTCATAGCCAGCTTCAGGGGTTTTTGGCTCTAAAATCAGACAAAAAGTCAGAATGTGTACCATTACAACATTTTATTAATTAGGAATGCTTAACATTCCCTGGAATTTGAGACTTGCCCTTTCAGACATGCCCCCCCGGGTGGTCTTACCTAGCTCTGTTTGGAAAGCACTGGCTAAAGCGAGTCGTACTTTTAAAAGTCCTCCTGCGTTCAATACAGGAAGACATGTTCCAGAGAAAAGTTCACAGAGATTTTATTGTCAGCAACAGCAGGTACAGAACAAAGTTGTGTGACACTTAGATTTGCCCTTCTTCTTTAAAAAACACAAGCAAAATCAACAATTAAAAGCTAAAGTCGTGAATAGCAAATAAGATATAAAGGTCAACAGGTTTACGTCTTTAGAAGTCAGGAAATAGAGCTCACTCGAGCTTTCTAAAACTGACGGACCTAATAATGAATTAACTTTGCCTTTCCTATGTAATTCTGCGTGCCACAGTGTGAAGCCAAAGAACTGGTGAAAGGTCCTCCTGAACGGACACAGCGTTCTAACAACGGATAAACTTCCCTTTCTTCGTTTTTCCCTGCTCCCTCTGCTTAGACCTGTACCACCACCATGGGATGTGACTGGTTTCACTGTTTGCCTCCAGGGTCTGATTTTCTCAATGCCTGAAGCACAATTTTTTTTTAAGGATGGGTGACAGTTTCTTTCTTTTTAAGTTTTTGTTTCTTCATTAGAATGAGAAAATGAACAGGGGAGGGGTAGAGACAGAGGGAGGAGAGGATCCAAAGTGGGCTCCCTGCTGTCAGCACGGAACCTGCGGGGCTCAAACTCATGAACCTTGAGATTATGACCTGAACTGAAGTCGAGGTTTAATTGACTAAGCCACCCAGGCGCCCCGGTCTCAGTTTAATCTCAGTTTATTCGTGACATTCAGCTACCTCATCTATTTCCTTTTATTCTTCATGATCATTCTTATACGATTTCATATCTATTGAACATTTTCATGTTATATATGGTGAATTCAGACTTATATAAACTAAGATCTACATCTACCGTGTTAGGTCTATGAATCAATGTGTACATGGAAACATTATAAGTGATAAGTGGTTTGTATAAATGTGCAGCCACATATGTATGAAAGTACATGCAGATACTCACCCTTCTGCAAATATTTGTTACTCATCCATCCATGTGTTTTAGGAATTAAACTGCAAGTCCAGTAGTCTTTTTGACTTAATATTCTCCTTCAAAAATGATAATAAACAATTCGCTTTAGTAACAAAAGTTAATTGGGACATAATTAATTCATCAAAAAAAAATCAAAGTCCTATACATGACTGGAATTATTCTAATAGCTTTCTAAAAAATGATAGTCATAATAATAAATTAACCAAGTGACAATCTCTTTCATTAAGGGGCTTATAGTCTCATAGTAGGGAGAGAGACCTGCAAGCAATTACTCTATAATTATAGTAACACAGAATAACCACTATAATGAAGCAATGTATGACATACAGAAGCAGCAACCACGTGGGACTAAGGCATCAGAAACTTCACAGAGGAGGGAATGTTTAAGGAGAGCCTTAAAGATTAAGGAGGACCACAAGCAGATAATAAGAAAAAAGATTATTCTAGAAAAGGAAAACAGAGTGGGGTAGGCATGGATCAACAAGAAACCAGAGGGTATTCAGAGAGTGAGTCGGTATTAACATGTGAAAAGATGATAGAAAAAGAGGAAATAGGAAAAATAAAACTGTAAAAGAACAGGGCTGGGTGTAAGAACTTTGTATACCATGAAAAGGGTCATAATTTTTATTCTGTAGAAGGTCAATATATTTTGATGTCTAAGGCATTTACATCTTGTGCTTTTAATGAATGCTCGTTTCCTTAAATTTAATAAGGCAAAGGTCTAATTTATTTTAAGTACTTAAATTCACATAATATAACTTGCTATCTTATTTATACATCTACAAAGTTTTATTTAATAAAACAATCATGTTGGGGGGATCGCTGATTTGTGATTAGACAACTCAGGTTAAATTTTTTCAAATGGGTAGTTACATTTAAAAAATTAGTTTTAATTACCCCCGTATGTGTTTCACATTGCATGGATAAATCTATATATTGAATTTTTTAAGCATTTCAAAAACCTGACTGAACAAATTTAATAACTGCAAATCCTCCCAAGAACTTAAATGACTCTTACAAATCTGTTAAAGCACACCCAGTTCCCTTACATATTCCAGTTGTATTTTCTATGGGATTTTTCTTATACTTTTTAAGGAGCATATTTAGTTTCAAAATTTTTATAAAAGGTGAACATATAAAAGGCAGAGAGAAGAGTAAAATGAGCCTCCATGTCTCCTGCACCAACTTCAACAATTATAAATACATCACTAGTCTTGTTTCATCAATACCCCCGTCTGCTTCCCTCTTTCATATTATTTTGAACCTAATACCAAATACCATGTAATTTTATCCATAAATATTTTAGTAGGTATCCTGAAACATTAGACTCTATATAGTAATATAAAAATCAAGTCCATGTTCAAATTTCCAGTTGTCTCTTAAATTGAGTGTGTATATTTTTTCCTAGTTTGTTTGAATAAGAATCCATATAAAGTCTACACATTTTCATTGGCTTATACTTTTGTAATTTTCCTTCAAGCAACAAGTCTACCCTTATAACTATATTTATCTGTTTATTGCAATTTATTTGTTGAAGAAATCAAGCTCATTTAGGGGACTATGGTTACATATTCCAGATCTTGCTGAATTCTTTCCTATAGTTTAGCTTATATGTTCTTCTCTCCTCTGTATTTCCTGTAAATTGGTAGTTGATGGTAGAGGTGACTTGACCAAATTTAGTTCTAGTTTTTTTTTTTGGTAAGATTACTTCCTAGGTGATAGTATATTATTTTATCAAGAGGCTGAAAAGTCTGGTTGACTCTCCTTTTTTGATATGAGCAGCCATTGACACTCAATATTGACACAAAGAATCCTTATTTTTCAACTACACTAAAAAGTCTAAATAACAAATTTTAAATTAGTTTCATGCATTTAATTAAATACTTGCTAATGTAACAAATCTCTTAAATATTACAAATATTTAAAATATTGAACACTGGGGCATCTAGGTGGCTTAGTCAGTCGGCAATCTGTCTTTGGCTAAGATCATTATCTCATGGTTCATGGGTTTGAGTCCCACTTTGGGCTCTGCACTGACAGCTCAGAGCCTGGAGCCTGCTTCAGGTTCTGTGTCTCCCTCTCTCTCTCTCTGCCCCTCCCCCACTTGTATGCTCACATTCATGCTCTCTCTCTCTCAAAAATAAACAAACATTTATAAATAGAATAAATAAGAAAATAAATAAAATTGAACATAGATTCATTGTCCCAATAACTATAAAACTTGTTTCACAAATTTTGGTACCATAAGTTTGACTAACTTCATCATTTCTGTATTTTATCCTAAATCTTTCAAGGACTAAAAAAAGTCACTAAGGGAAAAAAGTGTCTTGTCATGGTCAAGCTAATGAATTGATTAATTGGGCCTTTACACTTACCAAAATTAAAAGCTAAGCATATATAAGCTACAGTTTTAAATTTCAATTTTTTTTAAAGTAAGTTTAGGGGTGCCTGGCTGGCTCAGTCGGTTAAGTGTCTGACTTCGGCTCAGGTCATGATCTCATGGTTCGTGGGTTTGAGCCCCACATTGGGCTCTGTGCTGACAGCTAGCTGAGAGCTTGGAGTCTGCTTCAGATTCTGTGTCCCTCTCTCTCTGACCCTCCCCTACTCACGCTGCCTCTCTTTCTCTTTCAGAAATAAATAAAACATTAAAAAAAATTTTTTTAAAGTAAGTTTATCGAATCAACAATCGATGACCACATATGTTTACCATCCCAGGCAAAGACTGAGACATGTATGTCTATGGCAATTCTTCCTGAGCTTCAAGTGTACCCAACCAAACTTGTTTTATGATCTAAGGGATAACAAGGCATTTCCAGCCCATATTCTTCAAATGGGGTTAGCTTTGCAACCAGCATCTCTTGGGTTCTTTAAGTGGCTTGAGTAGTGAACACAAGAGTGATATAATCACATTTACATTAGAAAATGTTGGCAGCAGTATGGAGAAGGGACTGTATGGATGGAGAAGATGGAGAGCAACGCTCCTCACTAGAAGGCAGGGAAGATGGCTACTGCAAGAGTCCACCCTAGAGATAATAGAATTCTGTTGTCCCGTCTAGCAGGAAAGAAGAGAAAGATGGAGGGTGGGGTAGTGAATTAGAGGAGACATTAAATATGTGGAACTGACAAACGTGATTATTTTGATGAGGGACTGAAGAAGAGTGAGCAACAAGGACACCTTTAAGGCTTAGGTGGATATGTGGCACTCTGGTGTCATTCACTAAGAAACTTGGTAGGAAAAACAGCTTTATGCTGGGATAGAAGAGGAAAGTCTCTGTTTCTGTGATGTTCATGTATAACTGGCTGTGGGATGTCCAAGATGTGCATATGTGAGTCTGAAACTCAGAAGAGAGAACTGCCCTGGAGATGTCAGTATGGAAGTTACCAACACGAAGAGAACAAGTGCAGCTGTGGGCATATATGAGACCATTCAGGGACAGGGGTAGAGTGGAGAAAGAAAGGAAACTGAGACCAGAACATAAAGGAATATCACCATTTAAAGGGGAAGTCAGAGATAAGTAAACCCACAAAGGAAATTGTGGGGTGGTGGTCAGAAAGACAAAAGTGAGCCAGGAGAGATTTCTTATGGAAACAAAAGAGACTCCAGGAAAACAAAACGGCCAATAGTCTTAAGGGTCACAAAGTAATCATGTAAGATGATCATGGAGAGGTACCCAGTGGATTTGGTAAGTAAGTTCTTTAAGAGTGGTTTCAGTGAAGGATCGGCAAAAGAAGCCAGAGGGTAGTCATGAAGAAATGAGCGAGAGAAAAAGAAATCAAGTCTGTGAACACAGACAGTCTTCTCCGCGTTGGCTGGGAAAGGAAGGACTATCTGTATCTATGGTAATGTGGAGGACTGAGAAAGGTAAAGAGGAGATTTTGGTCTTTATGAATGAGAGTAACTTGGGCTGAGGGAGAAAGCAAAGTATGAGACATTTAGGAATGGGAAGTGAAAGTAGAGGAATAGTAATAATAATATAAATGATATGATGACACACAGAAGAAAGAAACAGGAGGCGAAACACTAATAATTTAGATAGAATTCAGAACACAGGTAGAGAGAAAGTAAGCATAAGTTTGGGTTAAAGGAATATATTTTCTTAAGAGAGTTTACTTCCAATAACTGCTGGGGTTTTTTTTCAGTGAAATAAGAAACAAGATCATCTGATTATAGGGAAGATGAGAGGGTCAGGAGATTTGGGTAAAGTTGTGAAGGTTTTGGATAGCCTTTGAGAAGGATGATGGAAAAGTAGATTCACTAGGAAAAGATATATGAGATTACAGAATAGTGTCGAGGGTAAAGTTGAGATCGAATGTCAATTATTTGTAATATCCAGAATCAGTGCAATGACAATTTTCTCCAGCTTTGCTTATCAACCTGAGAATAAAAATAGAAGATATAGATGGTTCCATAAATCATTAAGGATTTGTGGGGCCCACGTACTGATAACTGTGAAGAGCAATTGGAATGCAATGGTTTGGAATGAAGCACCTTGGAGCCCAAGCCACAAAGGATGGAAGTAAAGCCAGGTGGAGAACACCTGGAAAGAAGGAGTCAAGGATTAGAACTAATTCTCTTTGGCATCTATACCATAAAACCAATCAAATGCCTTCAGAATCCTAGAATTGAATTATTTATATACTGCCACTTTAACAGAAAACATATTACTGCCCTGAAGCAATGGATTGATTGCATGTGTCCATTGTGAATGGACAGAATTGCCTTCAAGCTCCCCTATTCTCTCTCTCTCTCTCTTTTTTTTTTTGGCCTCGGTAGCCGCATAAATATGAGGCTAAAGCCCATTCTAATAACTTCTGAAGTTTTAAATCAGAGCAGAAATTAAAGAGAAAAGAATAAAATATGATCCTTTTAGTCTTTTTCCTTTTTCATTGTAAGGTGAGCATCTATTTGCTCCATGTTTACTTTTTCTTGTTTCTTGTTTTCAGAAGCCCTGTAAATGAAGAAAATCAAGATGGTGTCATGCACTCTGATGGTAAGAAGCACAAAGATGTTTTATTTATTTGTTACCTCAGATACAGAAATTTGAGTTAATCATTTGGACAGGCACATTATTGGGTCATTGTCATCTTTGGTCTTTTCATGACCACTCTCTTGTTTTACTTATGTGTGCATTCCCTTTTATCTCCATGACCCATTCCCTTTCCTCTGCTTCCCTTACCAGAGACAGACATTTTAATACATTTAATGTGTGCGTATCTGTTTATACATATTCTTTACATATGTATAACACATACTGTTGTATGTGTATATATTTGAATTTACATAAACAGTATGTTAGAGTTCACTCTGTTCTTTTTTATTTTACACTCAGAATAATATGTTTTATGGGCAATACATGTTGCTATATGTATATTTAATTTGTTAACTACTGCACAGTACTCCATGGTATATATCCTATGCATTTGCATTTTACTTCCAACTCACTGGTACTAACAAATAATAACTCAGTGTACATTCTGGTCCATATTCTCATGTGGACCTCTGAGAGACTTTCTTTAAAATATATATCCAGTAGTGGAATGGCTGTTTGGAAGCTATGGAATATTCCTGGAATATTCTAGTCCTATGGAATTAGTACTAGAGTGCTCCCCAGAAAACCTGAATCTGTGTGTACTCACATCAGCAGGGCATGAAGATTCCAAGATGCCTACCTTTGCCAGGGTCTGGTATTATTTAGCTTTCCAATTGTTTTGAGTCTTATATGTATCAAATAATATCTCACTTCATTTTCATATCTCTGCTTGCAGTTGAGTCAGGGTACTTCAGTTGTATATTAGCCTCTGTGTTTTCCTCTTCTGTAACTTGCCACTTCATATCCTTTAACCACTTTTTTCCTGGAGTTGGTCGCCTTTCCTGGCTAACTTGCAGGAGCTCCTCTGTATTGCAGACATTAATCCCATGTCGGTTGCAGTGATTGTAACTCTTCTCTCATCCTATTCATTGTCAATTAACCCAAGCTGCCCGTCACTGAACATGAATAAGTTTTTATATAATCAAATTAATTAAAGTTTACATTGTAATTTGTTTTAAAGTTTTACTTAAGGAGTCCTATCCCTAAACAATAAAAATATTATCTTCCATTTTCTTCTATGGACTGTATCCCTTATATTTGAGTCTTTTTTCCTTATATTTGCAGTCCACTTTTGAGGAGTTATTAGAAACCAAATTTATTGCCTCACCTAGGGAACTGTTTTTCCTATTGCCATATTTTGAAATCCATCATTTTCTGAACAATTTATAATGCCACCTTTATACTCCAGAACTGTATAGGTGTGTATGTGTCTATGTGTATGTGTGTGTCTTTGTGTGGACAGTACATGTGTATATAAGAGTGTATATAAATTTATGCAACCATATCCGAGCTTTTTGCTCTATTGCATTGGTCTATGTGTTTCTATACCAACCCCACACTGTTTTTATCATTGTTGTTCTAGATTATGTCTTAATATCTAATAATTAGTTGATATTACTAAACACTTGGATAGTAAAGGATCCATTTTTTAAAAAAAACTAATTAACTTGATTTGCTTGATACATGAAAACAAATCTTTGGGAACAAATAAGTCAAAAAGTACAAACTAGTTGTGATTTTCTGATAATACCTTTGTTCCACATTAGCCCACAAAACCAATGTGCATGCCTTTCATAAAGAGGATAAAAGGTCTTCATTATTTTTTGGCTTTTGCATTATTTTATGAAGGCCAATGAAACAGTCTTACAATAAATTACAAGTATCAAAAAGGTCATAGTAAAGATCTAAAACACATATTCTATTTTGTACTATGTGTTTTATAAAGCATAAGTTGTTAGATTATGAACAGTTTTGAATAGATTATGACTAATAATTCTGTACTAAAGTGCTTTTTAATTAAAGTATATTTAATTTTATTCTTTTTTTTAAAACCTTTTAGGTACTGGAAATCTAGAGGAGGTCAGTTTTTTTCCCCTTCTTATATTATATTGCTTAACTAAAATATTTAACAATTACTGTGATTTATGTTCTATTGATATAAACCAACAAATGAAAACTGTGACGGGTGATAATGATATATTTCAATTTATAATATTACTTTATCTAAAATTCTTGGGACATTAAACACCAAACATTACACTGACACACAGTAATTTTGGAGCACCGAACATAAACTTAAGTCTGGCTAGACTTAAGTCTGGCTAAACTTAAGTCTGGCTATCTGAATTATATAGCTGAATACAGAATAAGACCTTTTTGTGCTTACTTTTCCCGTCTATCTCTTTAAAGGAAAAATATTTTAAACAAGACAAATTTACATACATTTCCATTTATTATTGTTTTACTAGGTATTTGATCAATGTCATATGCATATGTTCTCTTTTTTAGGAATTAAAGTTAATCATTCTTAACGTTTTTCTTGACAGGAACAAGAGAGTGAAGGAGAAACCTATGAAGACATGTATGAGTTACATTTTTTACCAGTTTTTCCACCTAAAATGAATATTATTATTTGTATGAGGTAGAATAGATGGATATTCAACCCTAAGGGGAAAAAGCTTTATTGTTCAAGTGACTGGCATATAATGATAACCTTTATTTCAATACAAAGGACTAAAGATCCTTTATTTGCCTAGGAATTCCATGGAAGACTTAAAATTGTTGTTCTGTGTGAGGCAAGACACTCTTGGCTACTGGATAGACCCCAGGCAGGGAATCAGGGAGCCTGGAATCTGTATTTCCTGCTCTCAGTGTGTCCTTGGGCAAATGAATTCATTTATATGTTACAACTCCGCCATCTAGGCAGTGCTCTACCTCACAGGGATGCTATGAGAAATAATTTACCACACCATCAGCAAAGCAAAGCATTCAACCTGCAAAAGCAGAAAAATGTTAAAAATACCTCCAAAACAGGTTTCCAGATAGGCCAGAGCTAAGATGTATCTTGGAAAGTGAGTGAAAAGAGAAATAAATATGTTATTTTCTCTTTTGTTAATTCAAACATCTTAATTTCCTGTACCTAGTTCTTAAGCAATGAATTCTGACTAAAGTCTCTGAGCTTAGGTTTGCAGGTATGCACATGTGCGTGCCCTGTACCTGGGAGTGCATGCACGTGAAAGAGAGAGAGGGAGAGAGATTAATTCTATCCATGCTGATATGTAGCAAGAACAGGGTCTTTATATATACGCAGTGTCTTCCACTTGCTGGCAGAGTGTAAGGGGAAACAGAGCCTTTGGAAAGTATCCCTGCTTCTATGCCTCCTACTGGTTTTAAGAACAATCTCACTCAGGAATTTTGACAACTGGATTTTCACTTTCGTCTATACTTGAGATACTGTCTCCTGGGTATGTGAGCTGTAACACATCAACGCTCACAAGTGCCAAAACAACCTAACAACTTTTATCCACAGAGAAGCAACCAAAGAAAGAGAGAAAAAAAGAGAAAAGGAGGAAAAGAAGAGATTAGAACTGGAGAAAAAGGAACAGAAAGAGCGAGAAAAGAAAGAACAAGAAATAAAGAAGAAATTTAAAGTAAGAGCTTGCTTGCTGATGGGTTAAAAAAAAAAGGGGGGATCTCTCTTTATGACTTTCACACAAAAGGGGCACCACACCATTCTTGAAAACTTACATGGTGGCAGAATTACTTAGTTATTGTTTCCTAAAAAAAAGTAACTACCTTTATAACAGTAATTATTTTATCCAATATGCCCCCTTATCCCTGCACTAAAAATGTAATATGATAAAATATTAGTGGGCACCCAGGACATTTTCTGTTTATTGAGTGAATGAGTACTCATTGCTCAAACCCATCTTGGCTCTCATGATTTCACATTTGGTATTAACCTACTTATACTATGAGCTCAGACATGTATCATATGGTACAAGGAACACATATGTGTCTGGTTGAACCAGACTTATCTCAGAATAAAGTTTCTATGAACTACGCCCACTGCTGGTATCTAGACCAGACTTTATGTACCTGTTGACTTCTGATACTCGCTATTTCTCATCCCTCTTTTCCCATTTGGATTTCTGACCTCTCTCTTTTCTGACCCCTGATTTCTAATTTCTACCGTCATCACTAGGCATGTAGGCTACTCTCTCTTGGTTACACCAAATGACATGGCCCATCTGGCACGGGCCTAGTGTGTCAGCTATATTTAAGGTGATTATCTGCATTACAGAACTATTCTTCACTATAAGAAAGACTCATGTCAAGGTTATTTAAATATTTAATTCCCCTTGAACATTTAATGTATGGTTTGAGTTATAAAAATTTTGATGTCTGTATAACTCCCTAATATATTTGTTATATTAAAACAAAGTTTCAACAACATGGTACAGGAAAAACATAAAGCAGCTTAGAGTTGAGTGGACAGATGTGGATTCAAATTCCAGCTGTACCTGCCAGTTATGTGATTGCGAGCATATTATTAAACTTCTTTGAGCCTCAGACTCTTATTCTTTAGAGTGAGAATAAATATTATCTCTCCTAAAATGTTGTTATGGAATTAAATAAAATAATGTTCATAAGGCACTGTATCTACCAAAGTTCTCATTAAATTTTGAAAAAGCCTACTATATGTAAGTAAAATTAAGTATGAGTAAGTATGAATGTTAAGACATTTAACTCATACAGATGTATGGGTACCAATGTTCCTATTTTCCAAGTGGCAAATATGAAAACTTAATTTCTTAAATAAAAGTCTTCATAACGGGGGCACCTGGGTGGCCTAGTCGGTTAAGTGTCCGACTCTTGATTTTGGCTCAAGTCATGATCTCATGAGTTCATGGGATTGAGCCCTGCTTTGACTCTGTGCTGACAGTGTGGAGCCTGCTTGGGATTCTCTGTCTGTCCGCTCATGCTTGCACTCTCTGTCTCTCCCTCTCTTTCTCTTTCTCAAAAAACAAAGACAAACATTTTAAAAAATAAAATAAATAGGGGCACCTGGATGGCTCAGTCAGTTAAGCATCTGACTTTGGCTCAGGTCATGATCTCAGTTTGTGAGTTCAAGCCCCACATCGGGCTCTATGCTAACCGCGCAGAGCCTGGAGCCTGCTTCAGATTCCGTGTCTCATTCTCTCTCTGCCTCTCCCCCACTTGTGCTCTGTCTCTCAAAAATAAATAAATGTAAAAAAACTTTAAAAAAATAAATAAAATAAAATAAATAAAAAACAAAATAAATAAAAATAAAAACCTCACATAACATTTGTTTGCTGTTTTTTATTTACAAAGCTATTTCTAGAATGTTACCTTGTATATAGCAGGTAACGTCTACTCTAAGTTTATAGACAGACAACACCACAAGGTTAAAGAAGAGGAAGAAGAAGATAAAGAAAGAAAATGCTTTTCCCATAAGTACAACCCACAACTACCATCTTCCCTTCCTTGGGTGTTGGAAACCTGAAAAGAACCATCAGAATAACTACACAGTGCATTGATGGAAAAAACCTCCATCTACCAAGCAGGCCATCATCATATCCCATAAAAACGATAGAATCCAGTGTGCATTGTCTTCCATAAATTGTATTCAGTTATTAGTGGCTTCCTCAGCGAGCCTTTCACAGATTTCTAAGGTCAACAGATCCCTGCTACTCTCTCTTGGATCCCAAGCACATGCTTACCTGTTCTTTTCTGGTTCTGCCTCACCACTGTGATTTCCCCCTAACCCGTCTTACAAGAACACTCATTAGATGATATTCATCCTCAGTTTCTAGTTCAAACCCATAAATGCTGTAAACAGGCTGGTCGGCGAGTTGTGGACATACTGTCTTTCAAAGCTCCATTCTAAAAGATTTTCCGAATAGTGAGGAAGCCTGTTGTAATTTTCGCCCTTTCTTTGCAGCTAACAGGCCCTATTCAAGTCATCCATCAAGCAAAAGCTTGCTGTGATGTCAGAGGCGGAAAGAATGAACTGAGCTTCAAGCAAGGAGAGCAAATTGAAATAATCCGCATCACCGACAACCCAGAAGGAAAATGGCTGGGCAGAACAGCAAAGGGCTCATGTGAGTACAAGTCTTCCCATGACTTCCAAGCCTTGTTTTTTGTTTTTTGTTTTTTTTAAGACAATATCTAATGTACAATTCTGTCAAGTTAGGAGTATTTTGCAGAGTGGACAAAAATAGGAAGATTTAAAATGACAGTTCATCTGTATTATCTTTTTACTGGGGAACAATGTAAATATTTATTTTATTCCAGGGAGGAACAAAGGACATTAAGTTCCTTTCAAAAGGGGGAAAAAAATGATTCATGTGAGTCACTTTGGAATCTTTAAAATAGACTCTAGACACCCCAAACCACAACAGCATAAGGCTTTGACGAAGTCCAGTCAAACGTGTCTATGTCAGAAGTCTATAAATCCGAAGCGGAAGCAAAGAAATGAAGGGACATTTGAAAGAGCAGATGTGCAATTGATATTTTATCTACAACTCTGAGATATTGAAGCTATTGTTGCCTGAACATAAATCCTTCTTCCTTTCGGTAGATGGCTATATTAAAACAACTGCTGTAGAGATTGACTACGACTCCCTGAAGCTGAAGAAAAACTCTCTCGGTGCTCTTTCAAGACCGATTGAAGATGACCAGGAGGTATATGATGATGTTGCAGAGCAGGACGATATTAGCAGGTATGGACAAATATAAACTGTGAAACAGATCAGGCTGCTGCCTTGTCAGAGATGATGTATTTTAAGATCCTAGAATTTTATCTTCCCCGTTTCTTACTACTTGCTATCCCTGAATTACCTTTTACAGGAATTCCATTACTCGTAATACTTGCTATCCCCGAATTACCAATTACAGGTATTCCAATAGGGGTGAAAGGTCATTTAAAATTCCATAGTCTTTTATGTTTCTCTTTGGTCGTAGGTATCAAATACCACTTAGAAAAGAATAGGCCATTTGCCAGGTCTTGCCAAATGTGTTAGCATTCCAAAATGCTGTTTTATAATCATCATTCTGATTTGGTCTTAGGGCTATGCCTAAAGTAAATATGATTTCATAAAAATATGGAGCATGAGATAAAAAATGCAGCTCTAGGAATATAAAAATTTTTGTTCTGAAATCTCTGAGTCTGAATATATTTGTTGTTCTTGTTTGAAAACATAAAAGAAAAAAGAATGTATTTTAATACAATTCTACTTTGCTCTTTAAATGTAAAAAAGTAAGGGGTGCCTGGGTGGTTCAGTGGGTTGAGTGTCCAACTTCGGCTCAGGTCATGATCTCATGGCTCCTGAGTTCGAGCCCTGTGTTGGGCTCTGTGCTGACAGCTCAGAGCCTGGAGTCTCTGCTTTGGATTCTGTGTCTCCCTCTCTCTCTGCCCCTCCCCTGCTCATGCTGTGTCTCTCTGTCACTATCCTTCTCCCTCAAAAAATAAATAAACATTTAAAAAAATAAATTTTAAACCAAAAAAAGTAAAAGCTCATTTCTCTGTGATCTCTGTGAATCAGCAAAGGGTCCAATTTATTTTTCATGGCCCATTCAATCCAGTAGCTCACAATGACCCTCCCTGCAGGAATTATGGGAACACCTTCCTGGGGCGGAGGAACACAATAAGATATCCTTTCTGGAGGATGCAGGAGGGGAGACTGGCTATCTCCCATGCACCTTTTCTTCCCATCTTTTCCCTTCTCACTCCTCAGCTGCCTTTCTCCATCCCTCCTCCTCTGTCTCCTTTTTCCAGCTCTGATCTTCCTTGTCCCTTCTTCTCCTTCTTGCTTTTCCGTTTTCCTTCTTTCCTTCCTCCCTCCAAATATCTCCCTTTCTTGGTAAACCCATAAACCCTTCAAGCTGAAGGAAAAGGAGGATGAAAATCTCCAGCCCAGTTAAGAACCCTTGTTTTTCTGTGCCCCTTTTACAGAATTGGGAAACACCCTCTGTGATCTCAAAACACACGATCTGTGCTAGATCTTCTCTTGGGTAAAAATGGGTCTGCATTCTTCATAACTCAAACTTCAAAGAAAAAATGCTTCGATTATCAAACGTTTTTAAAATGTGAAATGATCAAAATAGTAATATACTTATAAAATGTAGGAAGAATTCCGTTTCTTCCTGTGGTTGTTCACGTCATGTCATCAGTTAAACTTGTGTTGCTTTCTGGAAGTTTTGTCTTTATAAATAGCCTGCAATGTCTTCTTATCATGTCTTGATATATGTTGCATAATTTATGGAATACTTATTAAGTGTACCATAAATTATGCAACATATATCAAGGCATTCCATGTGTGCCCTGGAGTTTACAGATCATAAATTGGCTTTAATAATCAGAAACACTTTGACCTAGTTTAGGGGTTTGGGAATGCCAGTTTTGAGGTCAAAGTTTTCAAAAGCCATATTCTGAGATGTACAAAATATCCTGTACATGAGGATGTCATTTTATCCCTATGAACAATGTATATACTTTACATTGTATTTATTTTTAAAAAATTCTCTTATTTTGAGAGTAAAGAACTCCAGTAATATTAATAAATACATATTTATGATACACAAACTCAAGAAAAAAATAATAAATCCATGAAAAGGAGTGATGTTCTGAAAATGAAGTATTATTTAATCATAACTTGCAACTGTTTCCCCAAACTAACACTATTGCCTTTTCCATTGTATGCCCATACATACGGCAACTCCAAAAAGTGCTCTGATTAGTAAGCATGTAGCAGAAAAAGAATCTTCTTTTTAATGAAATGGAGCCGGAGGAGGTGCATGGTTTTAATGCTCAATACCTTAAACAAATATAGCACCATAGTATATACTAGCATCTTGGAGCCCGTGTGCATATGTAATAAGAAAACGAAAGAAGAGAAAATGAAACCACCAGTGTTTTTTTCTTTTTTGAAGCTACAGCTGTTGCCGGCAGAGATCTCGCAACAGAACAGGCTTTGTCCTGAGTAGAACAAGGCAAGATGCTGAGTCCGGCCGGCTGGCTGCCCTGGCTGGTAGGAGAGAGCACCAGGCCTTCCTTCCCCTTCTCCAGAAGCCTCCTGGGCCCTTGCTCCCTGCTTCTCCCCTATTCCGCCAGGGTAGGGGGAACTGACTGTGAACTTCAAACTCTGTGGGCAGACAAGAGGCTTAAAATCACAGGTCCTGACAGCAGTCTTTCTACCTTTTTTTCTCAATGAAAGCAGTTTCTTTAATAAATAATGAGGCCTTGAAGAAAAGGAAATTATACATGCACATACTTGTCCATCATGTAACAAACGTGCATCTCTGCGTGCTCCCCACGCTTCTCTTTCCACTTCTCCTCCCCTCTTTTCCTTCCTTCTTTCTCACAACTCTCCTCTCTTTACCTGCACCTCATCTGGTAAGTGCTCTGAATTCCAAACAGACAATTCTAGAAAATTGAAGAATCTCTCTAAAAAGGAAATAATGTGTGTCAGCTTTGCTCCTGAGTATTAAAACCCTGTTCTTTGGGAATTGGTGAGTATCTCCAAGATGAATTATATTTGCCAAGAGCGGCAGCCAACCAAAATTGCAATTTTTCACATAATCCTAACTGCTTGCTTCATGCTCAAAGGGAAATGTCAGACAAAATGAATGCGAAAACAGTATGTAAGCAAATGGAGAATATACTTAAACTTCATCAAAAATCAACTCCTTATTTATATATTAGGACATTTATAGCATGTTTTCCTACGAAGTTCCATTAGTAAGGGTAAGTTTTATTTCTAAATTAACCATAGATCTCTGTCAGGCCAATTTCTTTTATTCTGACTTTAAGGTTGAAGAAGCAGATATGAGCAGAAAATGAATACTGTATGGCTGTAATATCAGACTACATCTGTTGATGGCAAATTATCCAAAGGTCAAAAATGGTACCTAGAGGGGGTGCAGTGAGGTATATATAGATAAAACAACATTATACAGGAAAGCAGGACACCAAGGTTCTCATCTCAGCTCTTCAGTTAATTAGAAGTAAGTTTGGTCAGGTCATTCATTTTTCATTTCCTTTCTGCAAAGCGAGGGGATTAAACGAGACTTCTGAGACTTTTCCAGTTCTCACAATCTACTCTTCCTTTGCTCTACCACAACTCACATTTCAGTGGTAGATTCAGGCAAGAAAATAGTTGATTATAAAATAAGCAAAATATAGGGGTGCCTGGGCGGCCCAGTCAGTTAAGTGTCTGACTTTGGCTCAGGTCATCATCTCACAGTTCGTGGGTTCAAGCCCTGCATGGGGCTCTGTGCTGACAGCTCAGAGCCTGGAGCCTGTCTTCAGATTCTGTGTCTCCTTCTCTCTCTGCTCCTCCCCCACTCTCACTCTGTCTCTCTCTCTCTCAAAAATAAACAAACATTTAAAAAAATTTTTTAAAGGGGAAATATAGAATGTTCTAGAAGTAAATAAAAAAACAGGCAATGTGAATTTAGAAAATCAGGGGCCACATTATATGTAATAATAATATTTCATGAGTAAGATTTCCATTTTTTAAAGGAATTCTCTCTTTTAAAAAAAATATAATCCTACTGGACTAAGAGTTAAATGCTCTGGCTACAACATATTAAAAGATAATTGAATTTAATGCAATAATGGTTTCCTGCACTTTAGTGGCTCAGTCATTTAAGCATCTGATTCCTGATTTTGGCTCAGGTCATGATCTCATGGTTCGTGAGGGGAGTTCGAACTCCACATCCAGCTCTCCACTGATGGCATAGAGCCTGCTTGGGATTCTCTCTCCCTCTGTCTCTCTCTCTCTCTCCTCCAAAATAAATACAGTTTTAAAAAATTTAAAAAAAATAATGGTTCTGTGTGATTCTTGGAACAATCCATAATAGCTGTTGGTTGATTGTTTTTCATAAACCTATCTATCTTTGGAATGATGTAATAATGTATCATCTGAAAACTACCTCTTGGGAAATGTTAGACATAAACATTAGTATTGTTTTGAAAACTATGTAGCACTTGTTGACCTGATTAGGTTTGTTTTGTTTTGTTTTTTACCTTGTTACTACTCTTCTATTATGATAAGGAACAATGTCTCTTCCTCTTTACATAAAACATTCTGATAACTTTTAACTGCAATGTTATTTCTCTTTTGTATAACTGCTCAATATATGTACTTCTCTTCCCAATAGCTACATAATTCATATGCTAATTTAATTTATTTTTTTTTCCTAGCCACAGTCAGAGTGGAAGTGGAGGTAAGCCACAAACTTTTATCAGCAGTTTCTTCAAGTCTTCACCATTTTTTGTCTGTATTAATGATAAGATGCTTTTGTTTGTACATAATGAAAAAGATATTAATGTGGTAGAGAGACCACTGGACTGGGAGCCAATAACCTGGATTCCAGTCCTGTCCCTGAGTGACCCTAAACAAGTCACTTCTCTCTTCCAAGTTTGTCATGGGTCATGGGGTGACTCCATTTCCAGTGTGCCCAGAGCAATTCTAACTTATGCCAATTGTCTGAGCACAGTTATTAATAGCATCCCCCTTCACTTTCAGAAGTATCCTTATTTGGATGATAACATATAAAGACTCCTCATTTGCTCATCACCAAAATAAAGATATTTTACTAATACCTTATAGTGCGAAAATGCTCACCCTAAAAGTCAAATGTCAAGTTCTTTGTACATATTTCTGTACAGAGGAAGTACTCAATAAACATTTGTTAAATAAATACTTGTCAAATAGCAGGTTTCCTAAGGGTTTACAACAAAGGGCTTAACCCTTAAAATATTTTGATTAAGTGAACCAGAGCTACTACCAATATTCACAAATTCACCTTTCATTCTATTTGTTTTTCCTCACTTATATCTTGATCAGTATCTTTTTCTGAATGTCTCCTCAGCATTAATTAAAATTTTCTTATCACCTCCTCTCTCTTTTCCACAATACTTAACTCTACTCTCTTTTCAATTGTTTTCTCAAATTTATTCTTCTGTATCCCTTTTATCTCCAAAGCTCAATACTCTTTCTACATTTATTAAATTACACTTCTAAGAATTCCTTTAAAAGTAATGAACAAGACAATTAATTTACCTACTATCTATGTGAGAATAGGAACATAAAGTTATTTTCTAGTTACATGGTTATTAAGAAACATTTTCTGCGGTTAAATAAGGCGGATTTACTATCAAATTTGAATGACTCTTACATGACCAAATTATAAAATTAACAGAAGATTCTCTCCCCTCTACCAATCCACATGAAGGGATGTTCCCACCTCCCCCAGATGATGATATTTACGATGGGATCGAAGAGGAGGATGCTGATGACGGGTAAGAATGATCAGTGAATTGCTTTCTTGTAAATTCTTGCATATACTGAAATTTAGTGTTGATTTCTGGTTAGAATAAAAAGCAAAATATAGTGTTCCTTATTCTAATACCAAAAATGATTTAAAAGTTTAATTAATAGCAGTCATAAGTCAGAAAGCATAATTGCACAACACTTCAGATGAAGTGGTATATTGTTTGCAAGAGCCTCAACAACAACAAAAAAAAAAGAGATGAAAATGGGACAAAGAATTTCCCATGTTGTAGATTTTTTTCAAACTTTTCCCAATCATTTATTTATCAATCAATCTCTGGAGAGTTTATCAGATGCACGGCTATCCTCTGTAAAATGATCATAGTTATACGCAATCCAAATGAACTGAGACCATATGCTATTTGTGACAAAACCAGTATAAGACTTAATTCTCTAGTTGCTTAAACTTTTGTAATGGCATATTTAAAATTTTAAGATCTGTTAATTACTTCATTTTAAACATAAAATAAAGCAAAATTGATGTTTAAAACTTAATTTTGACTTAGCTTTCTATTTTGAAACCAAAATAAGTTTCACTAAATAAAAAACAGTAATTTACTTACTCCTTACCTAGTGGCAGCAGTATTCAAAGACCAAGGCCTATAAACTTAAAAGCATCATCTTGTTGATTACAATGAGTAATTTACTGCCTGAATGATCAATGCAGTATAATTATAAAAACTCTGAATGTCCACCCAATGTTTTCGTGTTCCGCTCATTATTCCATTCTGATCAATGCCTGCATGCTCCTAAGCTCCACACTACAGGTTGAAGACAGGAGTAATTCGTGGTCCTGGGGGATTTTGAAGATGTTAAAGGGAAAAGATGACAAAAAGAAAAGTATACGAGAGAAACCTAAAGTCTCTGAGTCAGACAATAATGAAGGTTCATCGTAAGAGTCGACCGACCGAATCCAGTGCACAATAACTACACTAATATTAATTTAATCAAATGCTACTAATATTTTATAACCAATAACCAAATTCTGACAGGCTTAAGTCACCCGATGTTATATTCCATTAGTCATCTGAGCCTCATTTACTGTGTCACCCTTATTGCACTCAGGCATTTACAGAAGAGGCGTGCAAAGTCTTCAAAAATTGTCATATGGTTCAAAGATATAGTTTGCTTTCCCTACGAACTTGCACAGATAATACACACAAATGAACATACACACACCCCTTCACACACTCATGCACGTACACTCCATTTAGTAGGACTTTTTTTTAAACAACAGCATCAAGTCTAAAAGCTCACAATTCCAATGCAACATTATATAATACAGTGACTACTCTTCAAAATATACATTCCCTTCCAAATATTAGTTTTCTGGAAATAAGGATGCAATTTGGAATTTCTTTTCTCCAAATAAAGTATTTAAAGTCTATGGAGCTCAAAGTAGAGTCTCCATATTTCATTAAAGTCTTTCTAAAATGTTAATTCTACATAGAATTCCTCATTATAAACTCTTCTGTGACACCTAAAACAATAGTTAGTAAACCGGACACTCAAAATTGTAAGTAAACATAACAAATCCCTGTTTTAACAAATCCTCTCTTGAGCAGTATTATTAAAATCAGACCTCACTTAGAAATAAAAGCAGAAATTACTTTTCCTCCTCCACTTGCACCTTCATAATTTTGATTTTAAACCACTTGCACTAATGACCTGTCACACTTCAGTGTAACTGTGCATCATTCTTCCAGTGATGTGTGTTTATGTGTGTGTTTAAAGTTCAGAAGTAATAAAAGCAAAGGTCTGTTTCTGTTGCAACTAAATGGCACCCACTCCTAATTTCAGATCACTTCTATTAATAAGCCCTCCCTCTCTAGTTTCAGGGGATATCCCTCTCTTATTCACCATTCTCCTGTTTGAGTACATATATTGAGACAACGTGGTCACACAAAGAGTCCTGTGACCTTTGTTGATTTCAGCTCTCTATTTCTACCCCTTAAGTCAAATAAAAGCTTTTGGCCTCAGTTATGCCACAATGACTCCAAAACACTGAGCCCATTTAATTTACTCTGATGTGATAATATGCCCAAACCTCATAGAACAAATCTGAAAATGTTGGTCCAATGGCTATGGGCAAAATAAACCATTGAATGTCTTGACTTTTGACTTTTTTGGCCGCCATTGGAGCTAAAAAAAAAAAAAAAGTCTCACAAAATTCCAAATTGATGGACAGAAATTGAAACTCAATGGAGAAATGGAGAATGAGAAGGAAATGATTGTCAACAGATTAATTGGCCTTTATAAGCCTCCAGGCTGTTACTTGTTCATGCCTCTCCTTAAACAAAGGACTCAGTTTCTGTGTTTAGATTGGTCTGATTGTAATTGGTGTTCTCATTTTCTTTCCAGGTTTCCTGCTCCTCCTAAACAATTAGGTGAGTAACAAAAATTAAGTATATATTTTATATCGCATTTTTTTTGCAGATATGGTAGTGGAATGGCACTGGATATAGTCATGGTGTCTGGATTAAAGTTCTGATTCTGGAAATAATAATTTGTGTAAAGTTGTTAATTAACTGCTCCACAGTTCTTCAACAGTGAAAGGGTGGGAAGAGGAAAATTTTTAATCTTGATGGTTTCTAAACAGTTCACCCAGTCATACGGGTCACAATGGAGAAATAAACAAGTGGGCAGGGATGGACATCGGTATTTCCCATGTCTCATCCACCCCTATTCAGTCGAGCTTGATATATTGGACCTCTGCATAATGATTTCTAAAACTATGCCAGATTATATGCCACCAAGGCCCTTCTAAATCTAAATATCTTTGATTTTTTATAATGTATAATTTCTATTGTATCTGGAAATTTTTTCACTGCTAAATATAAAACAGTTTCTTCTTTGTACAATTTTGGTCCACTTATTTTCTTAATATAAAGATCTGAGAGAGAGCTTTAAAAGATTTTTCTTAAATTCACTTTGAACAAAATAAAATGTCTCATGAGAATATTCAAGGGCTTTCAAAAAGTTTATTTGAATTTATAAATAAGTTGAAAGAGAAAACTAAACACACAGATAATCTTTTTTTCCAAACTGGTTATCTGACTTCATGTTCAGTTGTCAATATGAAAGCATGTAAGGCACGAATACAAATTGATCAATAACTGACAATGAGCTTATATCTTAGTGTGTGATTTTCAAAAAGTGTTCAAGAAACTTAGCTCCACAAAGGTAGGTATAAAAATGAAACAAATGTGATCAGTTAAGTAAAAACTATGGGTTTTGTTTTAATTTTCTTTTGCTCTCAGGTGTGTTTTAAGGGCATGTGCATGGAACAGTGATTTTTCCCATTCTGGAAATGAATAATATGTCATATATTTTATATATAAATCATGGATACTTCACAGAGCTGTGAAATTAATTACTGGGGGTATACATGCAAACATGTGTGTGTAGTATACGTATATACTGTATTGTATATACTCTCTACATTACAGATAGAGGAGGAATTCTGAAAGGAATTTAAATCCCTGCCACTAGCAGAGAGCATTTAAACTTTCTATGATAATCATTCATTACTCTCTTCAACTCATCTCTTCAGCTTAATTTGCTGTGGAGCAACTCAATAGGTGCAAAAAGGGAGCAAATTTCCTGACTTTATTAACAAGAAGGAAAGAAAGTATCTATGGATTGAAAAAGCCACTCGACTAGTTAAGGTCATTGCCACTTTTCCACCAATACTGGTTCCCAATACCTGCTGGTACCAGACCTGTCTTATTAATAGAAATATTCTTTCCATTTTAAGGTGATACCACACCTAATATTACTATAAATTAAAAGTTCATGAGGACCAAGTAGAGCAATGAGTAAAAGAGAATGATCCCTGGATAGATGGATAGATAGACAGACAGATGGACAGATTAGACAGGCATAGATACACATATAAATAAAATAATACATATTATCTTAGCATCCTAAATTCCCTATGAATCTTAATTTCAATCTCTATTGCTTATTGCCAATGGGCTGTAATGTTGATTTGTGTGTCAGCAATCCACTAATCCTTCCATTCATCACAGGTGTGGATCTTCAAATAATCTCAGTCACTGTTTTGGGGGGATTTATCCTGATAATTCTAGTTACAATAATAGCCACTGGCTTTTTTGAGGGAAATCTAGCAGAAGCCTCCAGGAAGAGAAAAACCTCTCCTTTTTAGGAAATAGACACGGCTTCCAAGACGAATGTACAGTGACCCCAAGAAAACTTATTTTGTTGAATTTGAAAGAAAAATCTTTAAATTAAAAACATCATTGAATGTTCATATCAAAATTCGAACTGGGGCCCCCAGCTGGCTCAGTCAGTAGAGCATGTGATGCTTCATCTCAGGGTCATGCTGGACATAGAGCCTACTTGATTTTTAAAAAATAATAATAATAATGTTAAAACTTCAACCTTAAGGTGTTTCAACATTTGATATTTTGCCTTTTGTTAGACATGGGAGATGAAGTTTATGACGATGTGGATGCCTCTGACTTCCCTGCGCCACCAGCAGAGTTGAGGTAATTAAAATGTCCTCATTTGGAGATGAAAATCAGACTGCTCCAGAAAATTCAACTAGAATAAAACGCCAGTGGGTTATGTATCTACTGTGTTCAATCCCGTTTGCTCTGTCCTCTCTCTGATCCCAGCTCTAAGGGTTCTGCTAGGTTTGTGGGTGGAGAACCCTGATCCCCCTCCTCCTCTTTCCCCTCCCTCCCTTCTCTCTTCCCCTCCCCCTCTCCGAGGAGTTTTGCTGCTAGTCCCCTGATTATTCCTTGCCCTGTGACTCACTGATGTCTGCATTCATCTATTCATTCAATGGGAAAATATTTGAGAGCCTGATCACAAGCGATCTCACTGATTCATCTCCTCCCTTTATTTTTACCCTTTTCCCCAATGTTTTTTTGTCTCGAATGGACTTCTTAGTTCATATCTCAACCCTCACCTACCTTCTTCAAATCTTTTCTGTCCTCCACAAGATTATTTCCTTTTATGAAAAAAAAGATGATTTGTGTTTCAAAAGGACTTTGTCATGTCTCTTTTTCATAACAGCATCAGGTTCTCAAAGGTTCCATTCAAATAAAAAAAACCCCAAAACTTAAAGGTGAAGAGTGACATTCTTCAGCTCACCTAAGGTTTCAATTTTATTTTCAACTAAAACTGTATGAAAATCTGTTAAGATCATTTAGTACGAAAGGAGTACCTTTTGAAACTTCTTTTGAAATAGGAAATAACATGGTAAGATTTTTCTGTATTTCAATAAACACGAGCGATGAGCTGATACATAGTGTATAAGAAAACAAGAACACGTCTGTAGCTTTCTGAGAAAAAAAAGGATGAATAAAAAGATCTTGGATTTGATTAGTTAAAGGCTGAAAGTGACATAAATGGGTGACAATACATAGCGTCTTCTAAGCTATGCTGCAAAAATGCATGAGCATTTATTTATTTAGTATTTATTTTTTGCCAACACCATTAAGCTAATTTTACTGAACAAGAGAAAGTTTCGAGATCAAAGAAACTGAAGGGAGAATATGTTGTCATTTCTATGTGAAGATCAAGTTCCACGGGCAAAACAAACATGAAAGATGAAAAGAGAATTGTTCTTTTTTTCTGAAAGGAAAATCTAATCTTCTTCAGTAATATGTTCGGTTTGAAAAATTCCTCACCGTTGGGAAGTCACTTCTATCCCTGACATTTCTAAATGCATTTTTCCATTTTATATTACTGTAGAAATGCCACCACATTCCATTAAGCAGCTCTCTGGGAACCCAGTTACACACTGGATCTTTTCTTCAAGTAGAATAAACCCCAGCTGGTTAAAATTTATGTGATATGTACCGTTTTCTTTACTGCTGCCTTTTTTTTTCAGAGTTTAAGACTATTTTATGTTCTCTAACACGATATCCTATTTTTAACTAAAACTAAATTTCAGTAAGTTATTTTCAAAGAGAGCTCACGAGGCCTTCTCAACACTCACAAGTGTCCTAATGGCTCCAAAGTGCTAATTTGGGACAGCAGTTTCACTACTGCCCAGAGGACCAGAAGCCAGGAGACCCTGAGGAAAGACTCAGAACCCCAGGCAGGATAATGTACTAATTCATTTCACAGTAAATGATCTAAATCCTAAGATTCAAAAGTTAAAGAATCAAGTATTTTCAATAAATCAGTTGCAAACAGAACTTTATTTTAGGTAATCTAGATGATAATTAATATCGGGGTTTAGAATTTTTCATCATAGACAAAAATTCTGATTTTAAAATTCCCTCCTTCAGAGATTGCCAGCTTTTCCCTAGCATCCACGTTCAACCCTAGCAAATGTTCCTCAATCTTGGCTGCAAATTACTATTCTGTGGGGAGCTCTAAAGTGTGTATGTCAGTATCTAGACCTCACTCAGTTCTACTTAATTAGAATGTATTTAATTTAATTAGAATTTCTAGGAATTAGACAAAGGTTAGCGGTACTTTTGTAAAACTTCCGAGGCCATCTATATGCGCCCAGACTGGAGAATCACTCTCAGGCTTCTCACTTCCAAAGACAGTTAGTTAGCTGTCGTCCATTTGACATCTATGAGACACCACCCAGCCTCTGTTTTCAGTAGGTATGAAAAACTGCTCAAGAAAATTCAACTAGAATTTTAAACATTTTTCATTTTAAATAGATAAGCTTTTCAAGACCAAAAAATCAATTTTTAAGAAAGCGTTCTTTTTCAAAAAGCCTCTTCTGTGACATTTGCCAAGTCACCTACTCACCTAAGAAGAGTTGAAAAATATACATGGAGTTCGACAACAGATAGGTTGAATTACATGAAACCTCTGATACGTAAGCGTGTTTACACTATACCTCAGTCATTTCATGTGGTTCAACAGAATAAGCAGTCACTTACTTTCATTTTAACTTGTAATCTGTATTCTTTTAGAGAATCTCTTCTGTGTTATGAAATATTATCATTTACTACAATGGATGTACTAGATTTCTAAGAAATGGAACTAATTAAAAACCAAATTTAACAAAACTGTAACGTGATCGATGAAATCTCTGTGGTACACTATTCTTTTCAAACTAAACCAAATGTTGTTTTATGTTTGTTCTGCTATCTCAGTCAAGGAGCCAAGGCTAAGACTGAAGAAAAAGACCCCAAGAAGCTAAAAAAGCAGGAAAAAGAAGAGAAAGACTTCAGGAAAAAGTTTAAAGTATGTCATATTTAAATACCAGACGAAGCACAAAATGCTAATTTTTAAGTACCACCACAATGCACTTATTAAAAGTGTAATTACCGGGGCACCTGGGTGGCTCAGTCAGCCGGGCATCTGACTCTTGATTTTGGCTCAGGTCATGATCTCATGGTTCGTGGGCTCATGATTTCATGGAGCCTGCTTGGGATTGTCTCTCTCCCTCTCTCTCTGTCGCTCCCCCATTCATGCAAGCTCACACACTTGCGCTCTCTCTCAAAATAAACAAACTTAAAACAATATTAAAGTGTAATTATCAATATCATTATTTATCCTAACTCTTTTATTTACTACAAAATTTACATTTTAATTTATTTTATAACAAATTAAGTGAACTCTCATACATGTGTGATATATATGCTGCAATAATCATTTACATTTAGTTGTTCTTTGAACTTTAGTAAGAGGATAATCTAAAAATAGAATAGATAAAAAGATACAATGTATATATAATGGAATATTAATTATGAAAACGAAGGAAATCCTGTCACTGTGATAACATGGATGGCCCCCAAGGGCTCACTTACACTAAGTCAGACAGAAGAAGACAATACTCTATAATATCATTTATATGTGGAATCTTAAAAGGCCAAACTCACAAAAACAAAGTAAAGTGATAATTACCAGAGCCTGGGGTGGAGGAATGGAGAAGATGTTGGTCAAAAGGTACAAAGTTTCAGTTATAAGATGAATGAGCTTTAGGGGTCTGAGGTTCCGTGTGGTGATTAGAGTTAGCAATACTGTATCATATACTTGAAAGTTGTGAAGAGAGTAAATCTTAAATGTTCTCTCCACAAAAAAAGTGGTAATTATGTGAAGGGAGGAGATGTTAGGTAAAGCTACAGTGCTAATCATTCTGCAACATATGAGTGCATCAAATCAGTACATGTACACTTAAAATTTTTTTAATTTTAAAAATAGTGATTGTATTACTTTGGTGAGATTATAACTGGCTTTTCTTTCAAAAATTTTCCTTTAATGCTTTTACATTATTATTTTGTTTGTTTGGCAGACTTTTTCTGAGAGAGAGAGAAAGAGAGGGTGCAAGCGCTCGAGGAGCAGAAGGAGAGAGAAAGAAGCAGGGCTCACCTGAGGCTGGGCGCATGCTCACCCAAAGTGGGGTTCTAGCTCACCCGAAGTACAAGTCAAACTCACGAACCGTGAGATCATAACCTGAGCCAAAGTCAGATGTTTAAACTGAGCCACTCAGACACCCTAACAAAGACTTCCTTAATAGATCTGTTGGTAAATGGATTACTTTAATCTTACACAGCAATCAATAATATAAATGTTTTTATTTTTCCAGTATGATGGTGAAATTAGAGTTTTATATTCGACCAAAGTTGCACCCTCATTATCCTCTAAAAGGTGGGGGACCAGAGATCTCCAGGTGAAGCCCGGTGAATCTCTTGAAGTTATTCAAAGCACTGATGATACGAAAGTTCTCTGCAGGAATGAAGAAGGAAAATGTAAGTCACTGCCAACTCTGTTGATATGGCATTCCAGGATTCAATAATCAGACACGTTTTTCTGATCACCCTGTTTCATTAACTTTGTTTTTTCTATGCTTTATGAATTGTGGGAAACATTAAGAAACTAGCAATTTGCAGTGCGGAAGTCAATGTATCTTATTTTGGTCCTTTATCGTTTCTCACCTGCTATATTTGGCACTGTGGTGCGAAAGTTATGCCAAATTAGTACTTCCCACAATGCACCAGCATCAGAAAACCCTTTGTGTATTAAAATCACAGTTGCCTGGCCCCACCCTTGACCTGCTGAGTCATGAGCTCTGGGGGGTGGCAGATGTAACTTTTTTTTTTAGCTTATTCTTAGTATTCCTAAGTGAGAACCACTGTGCTAAAGCAGTGAGTGGCGCTTGCTGTGGTCTGGCTTTGAAATGGTACAGCACATCACAGGCAGAATTCCCAGTTTTCCTGCCTTGCAAATTTACTCATTTTCATTTCCTATTTGGACGCACTTAATACGGCATACTCTTCTGAAGGGATACAAGAGCATCCCTGTCTTCTTTGACTTTATCAGCTATGAAAACTGACAGATCGCAATGTTTTTGTCAAACTTGAAAAGGAAGCTTATTTCACTTAAAGTCCAGGGAAGAGTCATTCAAACTTCTGCGCCCTGCATTTAAAATTGAATAGTCAGCGTGGCTGCCCCATATCAGCTTGGTTAGTCTGTGTGGAAAACACAAACTCTGAGTCGAATTTTAATGACAGGAAGGTGACTCAGGGACAGGAACTGAAATGGGAGTTTTAAGAATAAAACCAGTGACTCAAGGTTGGGGAAATGGATCTAAAGTTATCATGGAGGAGGTGTGGTTGGCTTTTAAAAGGAGAAAATGGAATGTGGGTACAAAGGATAAAAGGCATGAGGAGTGTAGTATTAACACTCAAAGGTCACTGGAGATAATGTGTAGACAGTGCTCCAGGAGACAAAGAAAACTGACGTTCAGACTAGCATTTGTGAGGATGCACCCCAAGGAATAGCTATAAATGCAGAAAAAACCTATGCATTCAAAGGTCAGAAAAAATATTTAAAAGTTTAAACATGTAAAAAGTATGAAATGTTATGATTAATGTATCAGCCTGAATATTCACATGATGACTATGATAATAGCATGCAGAAATTCTCATGACACCATAATAAGAGAAGTAAGACGCCTGCTTAATGTGGGATAGGATTTATACCCATATTAAAAATTATGTAAATAAAAGAAATTAACTAAANGTGCAGAAATTCTCATGACACCATAATAAGAGAAGACGCCTGCTTAATGTGGGATAGGATTTATACCCATATTAAAAATTATGTAAATAAAAGAAATTAACTAAACTACCAATAGTGCCTGGTTGAGGATAAACCTAAGTGAGCCTGCTTTCTTTTTTCTGCTTTTTCACAAGAGAAAATTGTCCTAGTACTTGTCATGTGGCCCTTTCCCCAGGGCACAAGCTTCAGACCAATCTTGCCTGCAGGGCTGTCCTGAGATTCTTATCTTTCGCAACAAATCCCATCTAAAGCAATGCTCTTCAATTTCAAAGTACATACACATCGCATGGGAATCTTGTATAAAACGCAGATTCTGATTCAGTAGGTCTGAGATGAGGTGTAACACTCTGCATTTTACCAGATAATTAATGCTGCTGGTTCATGGAACAAACTCTTGAGTTACAAAGGTGTAAATGACCTCATCAACAAGAGATGTGCAAGATACAGCACCAGAAACAGAAATTTGGAGGAGACTCTTAACTTCCTAAAAGCCAGTGGACCTTAAGAATGAAGAAAATAGGGGCACCTGAGTGGCTCAGTCGGTTGAGCACTCAACTTTGGCTCAGTCATGATCTCATGGTCCATGAGTTCAAGCCCCACATCGGGCTCTGTGCTGACAGCTCAGAGCCTGGAGCCTGCTTCAGATTCCGTGTCTCTTTCTCCCTGCACCTCTCTTGCTGTTCTCTCTCTCTCTTTATCTCAAAAATAAATAACATTAAAAGATTTTTTTAAAAAAGAATGAAGAGCGGCACCTGGGTAGCTCAGTCGGTTGAGCATCTGACTTCAGCTCAGGTCATCATCTCACGGTTCGTGGGTTCAAGCCCCACATTAGGCTCTGTGCTGACAGCTCGGAACCTGGAGCCTCCTTCTCATTCTGTGTCTCCCTCTCTCTCTGACCCTCCCCTGCTCGCTCGCTCTCTCTCAGAAATAAATAAAAACATTTAAAAAAATTAAAAAAATAAAAAAAGAATGAAGAGAATAGTAACTACTTGGGTGATTTTGTGATCTGCTATCACTTCCTATTTGGATATCATTAATTCTAAATGCAGCTATGAATACTGGAGAGCTCCTATCCTCTTAGAATTTATCATCTGTTAAAAATGAGAAGTGGAAAGATTACATAAAATGCTGGTAGACAACAGTCAAGGGTTCCAAGTACCTTTCATCATTTTTTTCTGGTGCGATACCAATGCACTTTACAATCCCTAAGCTCACTGAAAACTAATTCAAGCCTTAAGTGGTTTGGAGCCCAACTCAAACAGAATGGAAACGGGACGATCATACCAGTAGCTCTTGTGTACCTGTTGCTTTTTGTTTAAAGACTTTCTGTGGCTAGGCTTTGTCTTAGCTTGGCTTCCCCATGTAGGAGGTGATTCTGGGCAACACTCATGGCCAAGTGGAAAAGTGGACAGGAAAGGAAAGGCAGTCAACAAAGCCTTGTTATGGAAAGGGTTGCCTCTTGAATAATCAGAACTAATTCCAGTTGGGAACTCAGAGTGGCAGTTTCATCCCATCCAGTGGAAAATAAATTGGGGTGCTTATACATCAACTTCTGTCCCTGTGGAGCTGAAGCCTACTCCTGGGAAGGTGGTGAGCCATTCAGAATAATGAGCAAGTGGACAAAGAGCTTTGGAAGCCAGAGAAAACAGATCTGTTTAAAAACAATGCAACTGTTGTCAGTTGAAAGTTGAGTGAACCAAAAGTCACTGGGTGGTGAGGGTGAAGGTCTATGGGAAAGGCCACCTGGAGCATCTGTTATTGCCCTTCATGTTAAGCATTATTTCAGAATTTAATTATCATATCTGCTTAATTTCATGTTTATTTTGCCAAATATCATGCTTTTCTTAGTTTTCTAAACCTCCTGCTATTCATTCCTTGAACCGGATCCTTGACATTCTTAATTTCCTTACTTTCTGATCCATGCTTCATATATGTCTATAGGATTTGGGATAACTGTGTGTACTGAGCCCTTTTTCATCTAGATTATTGCAATAGCCTTTCAAATGATATGTCTACCTTACTGTTACCCTCAACCAATCCACCTGCCACAGGGTAGCTCATATTATTATTTTTAAAAACACAAAGTCTTTAGGCTAATATATAAAGCCTTTTTGATTTATCTTCAGCCTCATCAACTATTTTCCATCTCCAACTGACATTATCACTTCCTTGTCATTCCCTGAATAAATTATGATATTTTATCCTTCCATGCTATTTCATTCTACTTCCAATGCCCATAACTGTCTATTTTATTTAAGTTTATCTATTTTGAGAGAGAGAGAGAGAGAGAGAGAGCATGCAAGTGGGATAGGGGCAGAGTGAAAGGGAGAGAGAATATCCCAAGCAGGCTCCACGCTGAGCCTAGAGCTGGACATGGGGCTTGATCTCCCATAACGCAAGATCATGATCTGAGCTATAACCAAGAGTGAGATATTTAACTGACTGAACCACCCAGGTGCCCCCCCCACAACTTGTCTATTAAAAACAATCCATTTGTCATCTAAAACTGGGAGCACATCCACGCCTTGTCCCCCAGTCACCCGTCACAATTGACTTCTCCTCTGCCCCACCATGCTACGGCTTTTGTCCCTGTAATTGTCCTTACTGTTTTTCAATCTATTATTATTAGCCTCTGAGCTTAAGAGTAACTTCTCTGAAATGTTCTCAACATTGTATTACCAACACATGCTGTGGTGCCTGGCACCTTGCTCAGGTCTGGCTTCCTAAACTGAATGTAACAATTTGGAGATTGCAGCTGGAAAACCAGATGAAAGTCTGATATATAGGCATGCACAGGAAGAAGTCTCTGAGATAGTTTAACTTGTTAGAAGACAGAGTTCTCCATCTTAGCTTTAGTGATGTGGTTTGCTTGTTATGTACCATTTAGGAGACTTTAAATCTTTCAGTTCCTTGTTTCTACATCTGACTGCCATTTAGGCATTTGCAATCCAACACCATGGTAACCCTAACATTTTCTTTACTTTCCATTCTTTAATCCATCAGAGAAAAGAAAGCATAGTTTACTTCACTTAATTTGTAATGGTAAAAATTAGAGGTGAAAGCACTAACAATAATCTCTTCCCATTGTGGAGTGGAGGGAGTACCAGCCACTTTTAGAAGCATTATCACATTTGATCAATTCACCCACTGACTTGTGGAAATACATATTACAGAGGCGTTGAGATCTTAAGTATGTATTTCTGGCACATTCCCAAAGGTTTAGAATTTCTTGCTAATATTTGCACATATTCCACAACTCAGTGTCTCATAAGCTCTGGGTTTTTCCACCTCCCGTCGCTAGAGAAAAAAATTCTATAAAAAGGGTAGAAGTAGACATGAACTGAATTATTTGTGGTTAAAATGTTCTCCATTTCCTTTGGACACCAGAGAAAGGGGAATTTCAAAGAGAGTATGGATTCTCTCAAATTCAATTGATGATTTCTTTCCTTAAGTTCTTTTGTTTTCAATTTTAATGTAGAACATGCTCACTGAAGAAATTTTTTTTTAATTCGGAAATTTTAAAAGTCTCCTGATTTGAAGCCCTAGAAATAAATAGAGAAAGAGAAAGAAAAGAGGGAGAGAGAACATTTCTATAATACAAGGCTAATAATTTATATTTAGTCTTATACACAATGTTTTATTTTTTCTGTCTGTTATATTATGACCATGTTCCCTTGAAGTCAGACATTGTTCCATTTGCCTGTGAAAATCTATGCAATGTGATTTTATTGTTTATAAACTGCATGAAGCCAAGTTGAGTAAATTTAACCTTATATCTGGACTTGCTCAGAACAATGAAATAATAAAAAAATTACTTTTTAAACTTATTACTAAGTAAAAAAATTGGAAACATTAGAATGAAGGTATTTTCTACTTTTCCAAAGATGATTTTGTATTTCTTTCATAATTTTATTCACAGCACCCTTCTTCAAATTTCTTTTTTTTTTTAATATTTTTATTTATTTCTAAGAGAGAGAGAGAGAGACAGCGTGAGCAGGGGAGGGTCAGAGAGAGAGGGAGACACAGACTCGGAAACAGGCTCCAGGCTCCGAGCTGGCAGTCAGCACAGAGCCCGACGCGGGGCTCGAACCCACCAACCGCGAGATCATGACCTAAGTGAAAGTCGGACGCTTAACCGACTAAGCCACCCAGGCGCACCTCACAGCACCCTTCTTCAAAGTGAGTCAGTGCTGAGAACTGGCACACGTAGGGCGTGGGTATTACTTTCTCCATTAGCTCTAACCCACCACATATTTCAGAACACTTGTTTCAAGCCACTGTTGTGCAGTATGAATGTGAAGTTTCCAAATAATAATTTCATATTACGTGTGAGAATCCTTGGTACGCCAGCACGCACAGGAAACATGGTGGCCATTCTACATGGTACAGAGACACGATGACTTTTATGCTTATTTCCTATGTATATTTCATTAATTTTCTTATGATGGGTGTACATGGAACATTTAAGCAAAGAGATCATTTATCTACTGCCAAAAATTTATTTCTAGGGACTATAATGGAGAGATTATATAAAGTATAAAAATTCATGGTAAGTCACTTGTTTTGACGCTGTCATGAATCATGCTTTCAAGAGAATGAAGTTTTAGAATTTTAAAGGTACTAGACATCAAAACCTGTGCTGTATTAATAGTCATTAACCCTGTAAAGATGCTATATAATAGTAATTTTAGAGCTAATGAGCCCGAAATTATCACATCATTTCAGAAAGCTAGAAGAGAGCAGTACAATATATCCCACACTGCATCTCCTTGATACATGTTTCTTAGATAATATTCACAATCATTCATATTTATATATCTCACATACACAAGCAACAGCAACATCAGAGCATTCAACAAAAGAGAAAGCCGTTCCTTAGAGCTCTCAGACAGGCAAGATACAGTAGGAAATGTAACGGAGGTTTTAGAATCTAAAAGAATTATTATTTTATAATTCGTTTTGTGAAGACAGGCTATTAAGTCGTAAATCATGAGTTGTTAACTTTGGTCATGTAAAGGACTGTTTAATGCTTACTTTTAAATTTTAGCATAAATGAATTTTTGAAAGTATATTACCTAAAAGCACAAGAAAATAGAAATCTTTAATTTCTAAAAATGGTGATTATATTCTCTTTGTTTTGTTCTTTATTTCCTTTAATCTTATAAAGATTAAATAAAGATTTAAATAAATAAAGATTTTTAGAAAAACAAATACATTCAATGCTGGAGTCAGTCCAACTTCTGGCAGCAGTTTATAATCTCTTATACATTTTCCTAATTTTGTATCTTCTAATTTTAGTTCAGAGACTTTGCAAAGCCTGAACAGCTCAGAATGAGATTACCTCCACTGTTAAAAGCTTCAGCCCATACATGTCATTATTTTTAAATTATTAATTTAAACATGAATATGTCATGAGAACACTTATTGTATTCTTTTACTTCCCAATTTTTAAATTTCTTTATGTTTACTTACTTATTTTGAGAGAGAGAGAGACAGTATGAGCAGGGGAGGGGCAGAGAGAGAGGGAGAAAGAATCCCAAGCAGGCTCTGCACTGTCAGCACAAAGCCCGATGAGGTGTTCAAAGTCATGAAACTATGAGATCATGACCTGAGCCAAAACAAAGAGTTGGACGCTTAACCAACCGAGCCACCCAGGCACTCCTATTTCCCAGTTTATTCTAAGAAAAAAATATCAAAACAAAAGCAGAACCACCAATTTTAACTATTGAGGGAGAAAAAGTTTGTGACCATTACTGTCTATAGCCAACTATTCACATTTTGTTTCAGCCCCAAACATGAGTACAAGGTAAAGACAGATTTCAAGTATTGGGACCCTGACATACAATCCACAATTTCTTCTAAAACCTTGTTATCTGTAGGGATTTTCTATTTTGAGAGAAGCACACATCAAATTGAATCTGTTAGAGACAAGGTTATCCCCCTTTAAAAAGTATGTTAAATTGTGATAGATACCTTAATTTTTTTAGAAGTCTGTTAACATGAAATTGATAAAAGAACTGGGATATCAAAGGCAACCAAGGATATTAATTTTAGATGTTCTTACATTAATAATTTTTGCTACTTTGCTTTAACTGAAATATAAAAAGGAAGGTATAACAAGGTCTAATTTTTCATACTCTGAGTAAAATATTACATTATTGCTCTTTTATCATTTTGACACATGCTACGTTGTTTCCATACTACAGGAATTCTAAGAGAACTTTGATTCTTCCTTTTCCAAATAGCATTCTAATAAAGTTTTCATTAAAAAGTGGTGAATTTCTTGGGGTGCCTAGGTGGCTCAGTGGGTTGAACATCCGACTTCAGCTCAGGTCATGATATCATGGTTCATGGGTTCGAACCCCATGTTGGGCTCTGTGCTGACAGCTCAGAGCCTCTTTTGGATTCTCTATCCTCCTCTCTCTCTGCCCCTCCCCAACTCGTGCTCACTCTCTCTCTCTCTCTCAAAAGTAAATAAGCATTAAAAATATTTCCTAAAAAAGCGGTGAATTTCTTGATAAAATATTTTGCTGGAGTTCTTTTTACCCTGGAATATTTCAAGGAAAAGTTCATTTTCTTAAGGTTTAATCTAGAGTTTCACTTGTGTGATCCCTGCTTTTTTTTTTAAAAAAAAGGGTTTTGCATGTTAAGTCAATGGCAATATGACATCAGTGTGTTTAAGTAAGTTCATTATCATTTGTATTAATCTTTGTCTATGAGCTTCCTGGTTTATAATTTTTTACACAGTTACTCTAATAAAACTTAGATCTAAAGTGGACCGAGCCCAATAGACTGATTCAGTGACAGAATTTAGAAGCTATATTGATGAGGCAGTAAATGGTACTAATCTCAAGCATACAGTAATGTTTAGATGCTAACCCAAAGCTACTAGTTCCAAAGGTTAGTAATACTAATTAAATGTCAGCAGACATTTTTTCAGGAAAAATAATTTGTATTTTTTCTTAGGATTAATTTACACAATAGGAGCAAAGATAATGTGCTCAAAAAAAATCTTTGCTTTCCTACATAAAATGGGTCTATTTTCTATTTAACAGGGAATCACTAGATTGCCTGGTATGTGATCTTCAAATAATGATTTGTTTCAAAAACAAAATTAAATTTAAAAAAAGGAGGGAGTGCACCTGGGTGGTTCAGTTGGTTGACCATCTGACTCTTGATTTCAGCTCAGGTCATGATCTCAGAGTCATGGGATCAAGCCTTGTGTGAGGCTCTGCACTGGGTGTAGAACTTCCTTAAGAGTCTCTCTCTCTCTCCACCTCTCTCTCTCGCTTTCTACCACTCTGGTTTGCTCTCTGACACTCCATAAAAATTAAATTAAATTTAATTTAAAAAATAATTATTTGATTCACAAAAGAGGAAAATGCATATGTTGACACTGTCAAATGGCAAAAGCAATGGTGGAGTATCTTCCACGCTGAACGTGAAAACCATTAAATACCCCCCTCCCCAAGTAATCATCACCAGGTTGCTGATCTGAAAGGGGAGTTGGACACGATCTTGACTCTGTTCAATATAATAACATTTATAAGTTGAAGTTCTGATTGGTGGTATTTGAAATACCTATTTATAAACTACTTTTGTTTTTAGAGGAACTACATATTCTTCACAAGACTGGGCCACATGGCTAACGGCTTNCCTTAACCAACTAAGCCACCCAGGCGCCCCAACCTGCAGTAGCTTTAAGATCATTTGTTTCTCTTTAAGGGGAAAGATTATAAATGGAGGAAAAGAGAGTTGTAGGAAAGAAAGAGAAAAGTTAGAAAAAGAGAAGAAAGGAAGGAGAGAAAAGTGGACACATATAAGAGAAATAGGCCATATTTGGAGATAGATATAATTATTCAGCATATCACATTACACCATATCATATTAATTATTCAATTCTGTTTCACTTTCTTAAAAGAAGCAGTAAAGATTTTTCAATTCTGTACTATTAATAAAATTTATTTTCTTTTTTTCATAGATGGTTATGTTCTTCGGAGTTACTTGGTGGATAAGTAAGCTCATCTCCTTCTACTACTATACTTATAAAAATAATGTTATGCTTTTCTTCAAGAAAGATTTCTAATATCATTTAAATAATATAACCTACTAAACTATCATAAATAGATTTTCAAATAATATGCTATACTAATGTCGGTATGGTAGTTCTCATAATAAAGTTAAGGTTTTCATAAAGTGTCACTCTTTTAAGTAGACAAGAACCCTTCTCATTCCTGAGTATACAGGTCACATTCATAGGAGACAGACATGGCAAACATCGGAGACAGGTCAAAACCACTAACACTTTCATAAATATTTTGCCTTTCACTAATTGATTAATGCAGTTGGTTGAATTGAATTAATCAGGGACTAATTAGTGTCTACACAATAGGTGCTAATGTCATCTGTTAGTAATTTGGTCCCCAACTGAGGGCTTTTCTTTACTCACCCTAGGCATAGTAGAGTATTAAGTTGCTTTTTGGAAGCATGTCAGAAAAAAAGATAGTCATCAATGATTCTTCTATTATGAATAAGACATTGTCACAGTCTGTTACCAGTATGCTGTTAGAGTCCCACCCTCAAATGTTGTAAGACTCTGTTCCAAGTATATCAGTGCAAGAAATGACCTCCATTATCAGGTCATATGCCAATATAAAAATTTAAAGAATTCTGCATAATAATAACATCGAGGAAGATTCACAAAGTATATCCATAAACAATGGACACCAATCAGAAAGAGACAAACCAATGTCAAATGCTTTGTCGGCAAACTAGTAAACAATCAAAAGAAAGGCAATGATAATACTTTTATTTTTCTCAAAACCTTAATCACGATGGTAGGCAAGGGACTTTTCTGTTTTATGAAAGATACAAGTTTCAAGGAAAGAATGTGTGGCAAATAATAGGACCACATCTTCATCAGCGATTATTACAAGATGATTAAGAGAAAATTTAGAAAGTTACTCTAAGTAATTATTGGTTCACCAGCTATTGGTTCACTTCTACTGAAGTGAATGAATACTTAATTGGTTCACTGAATGAATGATAGGAAAATCTGTCCTCTTTACATTTATATCAGATTTCCATCAACTAAACCCTCCCTCAATCTCAGAGGATCCAAAGAGAAGACATAGTTGCCAGCAACTTGGGGGGCCTGCTGATGCTTCCATGATAAAAGCACAGAGGCAGTATGGGAACCCAAAGCGGGTCTGGTCTAAGGGACAGTCACCTTGTATTTCTGAACTTTGAAACTGTATCCTACATTTCAAGGCTATATTAGCATTTGTGATACTTTCTATTTTAATTACTTGTATATCATCATTTCCTCAATTAGATTCTAAGCTTCTTGAAATCAAAGCTCGTATCTCACTCATATTTATATCTCATAGTACATAGGAGGGACTCAGTAGATGTGTAGAATAGAATATTTCACAAAGATGCAGGACCAAGTAAAACCAAAATATGTAAAAGTAGCCAGAAATATTATTATGCATGCAGCCCATAACCATAAATATTTTGAGAATTATATGACATAAGAATCATCATACTAATCACATCTTTGCTACTCATTTTGTAACTAATATTTATATGTTTTATAATAATATTTACAAATTATAACTAGAAACATGCAAAAATGATGTACCTATTTCCTATGCCAAATGTATTCTATTTCATTCAACATTTGAAGTTCAAGTAAAAGCACAAATCTGATATTAACAAATATAAAGAATCCATGGGCTGGCTCAGTTGAAGGAGCACGTGAGTCTTGATCTCAGGGTCATGAGTTCAAGTCCCACGTGGGGTGTAGAGATTACTTAAATAAATTAAAAAAAAAAGAATCCATTAGGTAGGGCCCGCAGTGGAGTATCATGCCACTGTTCCAGTTAAACAAGCTTAGTAAGCTTTTCTTACCTGTACAGCTGTGTGCTAGGCACACGGTTGGATCCAAAGATGCTAAAGCACGTTATATGTTCTTGAGACATGTTTCTATTATTCTGTATGTCTATGATACGGAATAAGTTGTGGGATTTTGGTTATTTTTAGAATAGAACAGAGGATTCGGCCCAGCCAATAATAGATGATACAGATGAATATGAAATTTCTTCCCGCTTATAAACACATAACATATGACTTCTCACCCTTAAATGCTTTATTATGTCATATAAAACCATATGATTAACTCTTTCATCTAAATATTCCTTAATGTTAAGAAGATACTTTCTTTAACATAAAAATTATTTTCCACATTTACAGTGATGGCGAGATCTATGATGATATTGCTGATGGTAAGTCTCACATGACACCCACCACAGACAACAGTAACAGTGAATTTGTTCTTACAAATACTAAAAATAGCTTGCTGGATTAATTAGAGCTTTCCAATCTGATCAGAATTTGAATCACTTGAAAATGTTAGGAAAGGTAAATGCCCTGGGATAATTTTAAAAAATTACCTTTACACATGACTAAAAATCAAACAAAAATCTTATTTATTTTCTTTGAAAACAGAGGTATGAAAATAATTGTTGAATTTTTCATTATATCATTAATCTTAATATGAATTACTTGCATACACAAAAATATGTATACTTGGCCAATTAGTAGGTACTTATTTCATAACCTGTAATACTTTTTAATATTCTCTTAGCATCACATATTTATATTTTAAGATCTAAAAATTAATCTCAATTGAAATGATATATAGAGTTAATCATGCAGTCTTTTAGTTTTCTTTTAAACTTATGATTCTTACTGATATTTAATATCTTCAATTTCAATTAGAATGACTACATTTAATGAAGTGCCAGATAAAATAAAATAATCCTGGGTCTAATTTTGATAAAGAGTAAATCTGTCCAGAAACTCTGTTAGGATTGCATACTGAGCAATGAAAGTTAAATACATATAGGGTCTTCCATTTAACTAGTTTTTCATAAAGTAAGCTACTTCTACATTTTTTAAATCCTAAATCAGAGGAGTGTGAATTGCCCACATTTCTAACCTTAGAACACTTAGAAGATATGTGTTCTATATTACTATATTGAAACTTGTACTTTTTTTTCAGGTTGCATCTATGACAATGACTAGGTCTCAGCTATGTTCGTTCTGCTGTGTTCATTTAACGCCAATATGAAGTCTGAGTTTCAGTTGACCTGTTATTGGATATCACAGAAAATGAACTCACAAAACAACTTATTTCCATTTGTTATAAAATTCTGATTATCTTTATGAAGTTTTGAAACTTTGGACTTAGAAAATGGTCTTAACATCTTGGAAGACTGCATCAATAAGATACAAGAATTATTAAATATTCCATTTCTGCCTCAGCAACAATTATGAAGGCACTTCTCTTAGACCATCAGTAGGCAACCTCCCCTCCCCCCAAAAAAAAGAATTGAGAAGAAATAACTGTGTTCTCTAAAGAAATGAGGACAAAGAATAAAGAAATATAAGGAAGGAAATTTTAAAACATCCCACAAAAATGAAAAAAAAAACCCCACTGTTTGAACCTCTAATTATGATTGTATCGTATATTCTTTATTCAAAGTATCTATCTTTAAGAAGGTGGAACTGTCTTCTCCCTTAGTGGGGGGATAAATGTTTTCAAAAATTGTAGCAGTAGTAAAATTTTTGTATAAAGATTGTCCCTGATTGTTAATTGTGAATATATATGTTAATTATTTGATAAGAATGTATGAACTTAGTATGCACATTTAAGATTAAAACTGTAGAAGAGTCAAAAATAAGTTTTCTTTTTGCAGATTCATCTACTAACAGTTTAATTATGTGCTCTGTTTAAAGTACTGTTATAACTAGAGTAGATATAAATGAGGACTACCCTAAAATAATGAAGAATGGAAGAATGGACTTTGAAATTAATTAGGCTTTTATGGTACCTCTTTACTATGAAGACTCATTTGAAGGTTTTTGTTTTTCAATTACCTCTATGGAACTTTTATTTTTAACCACCTTACTGGAAAGTTGGCCTAGTGTTTGAACAAGAGTGTTCCCTACTCATACATACTCATTCCCAAAGCTTCTCCAAAACAAAACGTGAGGCACTTAGGTTCCACAGGCTAAGAACACTAAACACCATGACACAAGATGGAAAACCCTAACACCCAAGAAAATACCACATTAGGTAATTTTTTCACAAGTTACAAAATTTGCAAATCCTAATGCTGGCTCTACTACTAATGAATGGTGATGTGATATTGAGTAAATTATTTATCTCCCCTGCCCCATTTGCTCATCTGGAAATTAAAGGATTAGATTAAATCAGTTTTTCCCAACTTTTTCAATACCAATTACCTCAAACTTTTATAATCCATCCCCCTGCCCCCAAGCTTGTATTTCAGAAGCTTTTGTGTATCTTTAAAGCTCATTGATTAAATGAGGATTAATGCATTTTCCATATTGTAATATTGCAAAGGCCCATTGGAGGTTTCGAAGAGTGACCCTACTGAACTGAAATCATTTCAAATAATTGTAGCCTCAAGGGCACCTGGGCCGTTCAGTTGGTTAAGCATCTGACTCTTGATTTTGGCTCAGGTCATGCATGGGATCGAGTCCCACATCAAGCTCTGTGCTCACACTCTCTCTTTATCTCAAAATAATAAACACATAAACTTTAAAAGAAATAATTGTAACCTCAGCCTTCATATGGGTAAAGTGGTATGTCCATTTGGTGGATTGAGACTTCAAAATAAATCATCAACCTTTATTACTCAATTTATAGATTTTGGGAGTCTGAGGCCCCCACATTAGAAACAAGTAATGTCGAAGTCCCTCTCCAATTATGAAATACTTTGATGTCTACTTTTTGATGGAGTAAGCCAGTATATGCTCATATGATAAAATTATTTAATGCTAAATTACATAGTTCAAAAGTGTTTTTGTTTTTGTTCAAACTGGTAGCAAATATACATAGTATACTGACACTATATTTCCAGTAATTTTTTCTGATTGGGAATAACATAAATTCAAATACAATGTCAGTTTTTAAAATTCCGAATTAAATCAAGAGAATATTTGAGAGCTTTGGGTTCTACACCAAGAAACAGACACACATATGCCTACAAAACATTTATGTAATAGAAATAAACCTTAATATAAAAGATATTTGACATATTAATTTTAATATGCTAAATATTATTTCTGTTATAGTTTTATGTATGGAATTTCATCATGTGAGAAGAGCTACAAATAAAAATACCTTCCACAGATAACTTTGCCTCCTACTTTATCAAGAAATTAAGATCATCCGCCTTTCTCTCCCATATTTTGATCCCATTCCTGCAGGTCTTTCTTTCAGCACAATCTTCCCTTTTTGCTTTAACCTCAGAAGATGTTATCCCTCCTGTTCAAGACTAAACCTTCCACCGGTGCCCCCGATACTTTGATTCCTATTTTGAATGAAATTGAAATTACCAAGCACAATTCCCTTCAATTTCCAACAATGTTCAACCTTAACCCATATTCAGACACTATCCCAGGGAATACGATGTCATTCTTCAAAGCCACAACCTTTATCTAACTTCTTCCTCTTTTCTTTCTCTGGAGTTTTCTTCCTTCACAATTAATTCATTCTCGTTCACACACACACACACACACACACACACACACACACACACATACAAACTCTCCACCCATCTTTTTTCCTTTTCCTTCCTCCCTTCCTCTTCTTTGACTTCTCCCATTGTGCAGATTCCCTCCTCTAGGCTTACAAGCATAATGAAGTCTTTCCCATTCAAAAAACAACAGAAAACCTTGCCTTGAATCTAAACATCTCTCAACCTACAGCCCATTTCTATCTTCCTTTTTTCATCCCATTGTCTTAAAATGGTAGGGTACATCGGACAACCAGAAGAATGTGCCTCAAAGACCCCCAACTATGGGGAGCTTAATTCACCATAGATCCTGCCTTCTACACTCTAAAACCCATCACCACACTTGTGCCAACACCAGGCTTCCCACAGACTGCTCCTAGCCAATGACTGAGCATGGCAGTCCTGTTCCTGAAAGCTACAGAAGACCTCCGGTAGTGGGGCTATGGTTTGAGGACTCCCCAACAGCCTTGCTAAAACTTCCTTATCCTGCATAATGCTCTGAGATGCTTCTTCCTAACATTCTTCCCTCCCCCCTCTTTAGGGTCAGACTGCATTGCTCTCCAATGGCTCCCCCAACCTTCCCTGGCCCTCTCTCCTATTTCCTCTCACACATACATTTTTCCATTTTTCTGCAACATCAGCCATTTATGACGGGAAATAAATCAGATGAAGCACAGGCCACACTGTAGCTCTCCAATTGCCAAAAATAAGGAGGCTTTTTGTGGGGGTGAGTGATGGACAGACCTTATTTAGTGTCTAGGACAGCCAGATTCCATTTCTCTTAGAAGCACCGAACACCATTGAGAGGTCTAACAGGAATATAATCATAAAAAACTAATACTGCTTGCACACGAACTCCTTATCATCTGATATGTTGCAAATGCCATGGCCTGGAATAGAAATGTAAAGCCAAATTGTGGTGTGTCAGACCTGCCCAACTAAGAATAATATTCAATAGCTAATACAGGCTATTGGTGGCCAGGTTCTTATTAACGAAGAACAAAGAAATACCTTCTATGACTACCTTCTCATCTCAGTAATTAGAAACAGATCTTAGAGATATTGTAATTTTGAGATATTGTAACATTTTTCAAAACCTTTAATTAAGTTAATGAAGAACTTTATTCAGACATGTGAACTGTCTCTTCCCTTTCAAATTCATGACCTTACACAAGTCATCAGGTGTGGAGGCTTGAGTCTTCATCACATCTCTAGAAGATATATTGAAAGTAAAACTTGTTAAGTTAGGGTGAAATTTAGGTTGTTGTTAAGTTAGGGTGAAAAAAAAAAAGAAAAGAAGAAAGAAAAGAAAAACACTGAAATGCTGTTGCCACCCACATGCCTCAGGGCACCAGAGGTTTGTTTTTGTTGTTATCTTTTGTTGTTGGTTTGTTTGTTTGGGTGGTTTTTTTTGTTTGTTTGGTTGTGGTTTTTTTGGTTTCTTGTCTTTAATATGTATAGTTCTAAAAGAGTTTCACGATGGTGACCAACCTCTGAGATCTAAATAAATATACAGGACTAGAAAACCAAAACCACAAAGTATTAAAGGTTTTTGTGCATTTGTCCAGAAGAGAAACAACAGAAAATTTTCTCCTATTACCGATGTAGCTGTAGAAACAGACATACTCAGAAGGTGTCTTGGGCTGGGTTTTCCAGAAGCAGAGCTTCAGACTAGCATTCTTGTGTGAGGGATTTGTTGAGGGGGCTCTGAATCTGTAAAAATGAGGAAGCAGGATCGCACAGGGGAAGGAGTTGCGTAAAGACGTGGATCTCGCTGCAGTCCAGGCTTAGTCTGATCCCAAAAGAACACGCTGGAGCAGAAATGGCTCGGCTGAGTCAGACACTCTGAGACAAGGGAGCAGGGCTTGCATCCTCCCATCAGCAGTCACTGGCAACCGCAGTCTTCCTCTTCAACCTCAAGCTCCTGTTACTGTGGGTAACACTGCCTCTTTGGGCTGAGACAAATTTTCTCCAATAAGGTGCAGCTGTGAGTTTCAGCAGTCAATTCTTACACAGCTGAGGGATGTGTGCACCCACCTACCGGTAAAAGTGACCAGGGGTAGATCAGAAGTACATTTTCTGCAGAGGAGCGCCTGGTGGGGGGAGGGGGACAGATAATTGTGTAAATGTCCAACTCTTGGTTTCAGCTTAAGTCACGGTCTCACAATTTATGAGTTCAAGCCCCATATGCGGCTCTGTGCCATGCCAGAGCCTGCTTGGGATTCTCTCTTGCTTTCTCTCTCTCCACCCCTTCCCCAACTTGTGTGCACTCATGCTCTCTCTCTCTCTCTCTCTCTCGCTCACTCGCTCTCTCTCTCTCACTCTCTCTCTCTCTCACACACACACACACACACACACAAAATAAACTTTTAAAAAAATTCTGCAGAAATAGTGGGCTCTCTCATCAAATACAAAAATGTATATATTATGGACAAAACACTGAAGCTGGCCTTTCTTACATCATTAAGGGGTTGTCTCAGCTTGTCAAGGTCCTGTGAGCACCTTGAATCATTTCAGTAGCAATGTCACCTAAGTCACCAGATTTTACATTGGGTAAGTATGCTGAGAGGCATTTGAAAGATGAATGTTCATTTTAAGTCTATTTATTATTACTCTATGTGTCTCACTCATTTATTCAAAAGGTAAAATCATTTGAGTCAATTCATTTTATGGGCTACATTGTCACTGTCATCCTCACCATCTATTAGCATTTATTGAATGCTTACTACATGCTAGACACTATGCTAAGTGTTATGAGCCTTGTCTTATTTAAACCTTATGTCAACCTTACCAAATCAGGCTCAGAAGAAATGCAACTTAGATGTGATATATGCTTTGCTCAAGTTTCAAGATCTTATTATTGTGATATCCTGCTTTCCATGTGTATGATACACACTTCTTCCGATTCATGAATAATAATAATGACGAAAAGCATGGAAATTGTTTTCTTTTTCTTTTTAATGTTTAGTTTTGAGAAAGACAGATTGAAAGAGAGAGAGAACAGGGGAGGGGCAGAGAGAGAGAGAGAGAGAGACATAGGATCCGAAGCAGGCTCCAGGTTCTGAGCTGTCAACACAGAGCTGGACCGGGACTTGAACTCACAAACCACGAGATTATGACCTAAGCTGAAGTCAGACACTTAACTGACTGAGCCACCCAGGCACCCCAAAAAAGCATGAAAATTCTTAGTGAGAATCAAAAAAGCCAGAAATTAGGAAAATAGTTGGTTCTTTTTAATCTTGATGCAGATGGCAAACAGAAATGTTAGTGTCGAATAAGGTACAGAACCCAGTTTCAAGAGAGAGACTTATAAGTCTAAAATATATATTAATGTTGAATTTAGAGAATAAGTTATAAAATCTATAATGACTTCAGAAAAAAAAAACGGTAACAACATTGCGACTGACCCTTTAACTAAAATACCAGAATTCACATATTCCGAGAAGAATTGTTCCTTCAAACTAGTCAGTTAGAGTGCTCTGCGCTTATTGCAGTGGTTTGTATAAGATAAGATTTATTATTATGCCAGAAAAGGAGGAATTCCACTTTCAAATTTGCCTTTGGAACTTATGAAAAATTTATTTGTAATACCTTTGCTATCAAAAGATAACAAATGTTTAGCCTTTGAAAATGGATTCAATTTTTACCGACAGGCTAAAACCTCATCTGATGTATATGGTAGGTGAGGAGCACCTGGGTGGATCAGTTGGTTGAGCATCTGACTTCAGCTCAGGTCATGATCTCATGGTTCATGAGTTTAATCCCCACATCAGGCTCTGTGTGCTGCTAGCTCAGAGCCTGGAGTCTGCTTCTGATTGTGTCTCCCTTTGTCTCTCTGCCCTTTCCCTTCTCACACTTTGTCTCTCTCTGTCTCTCAAAAATAAATAAAATATTTTTAAAAATTAAGGTGGTAAACAGACAGGCAATATTCTTGTGAAATTAAGCTATGACCGTAAGTTAATGACAGTTTCTTTCCTGTCATAAATGCCCCTTAAACTTTCTTAGTATCTAAAGATAGATTTTGCTGAATATTTAATTTTTCAGTCGACAAAAAATAGTATATCAGTTTTGTATTACTCCCTCAGTCCTCTTTTAAACGTTAATTTTCTCATTAAATAAAATACAATGAGTACATTAAAAGATCCATGGGTACTTCATCCCAATTACATTTTACTCCTTCCTTCCCTCCTTCTCTGGGAAAACCAGTGCCTGATTTTGGTGTTTCCCATTGCCTTGGATTTCTTTATACTTTCCTTACATATGTATGTATCCTTTAAAATGTTTGAAGTACTGGGGTGCCTGGATGGCTCATTTGGTTGAAAGTTTGACTCCTGATTTCAGGTCATGATTCCAGAGATGTGGGATCTAGCCCTGTGTCAGGGAAGCACTAAATGTGGAGCCTGCTTCATATCCTCTCTCTCTCTCTCTCTCTCTCCCCGACACCCCCCCACCCCTCTCCCTGCCTCACTCTCTCTCTAAAATAAAAATAAATAAAAATTACATGTTTCAAAAGTATTTTTTTATATCTTAAAATTTGGTGTAACTACTATCATACTGTATGTATTTTTCTGCAACCTGGAAAGGAATAACATTCTATTAAACGAAAAAAACCACAGATATTTCTGTTTTTCTGTAAAAGTCACTCTAGATTGTTCCCAACTTTTGCTATCATAGCTATCATAAACGATGTTACTATGGACATTCATGGTGGAGTTTCCCCAGGTGTACGAGAGTTTCTCTATGGCATATATCCAGGATTGAAAATGCTTAACAGTGGAATATGTACATTCCCCACTTGAATAGAGATTGCCAGTGCTTTTTGTCTTATTTAAGAAACTCTTAGCTTCACCAGTTCATGAAGATAGTCTATATTTTCTTCTGAAAGTTTTAAAGTTTTGCTTTCCACTTTAAATTCTTTGAACCCATCTGGAAATATCAATCTTTTTTTTCTCCCCAGAGAAGCAATTTCTCCAGACCTTTTCTTTTTTAAAAAAAAATTTTCTTTAATGTTTTATTTATTTTTGAGAGAGAGATAGAGACAGCATGAGCAGGGGAGGGTCAGAAAGAGAGGGAGACACAGAATCCGAAGACAGGCTGCAGGTTATGAGCTAGCTGTCAGCACAGAGCCTGATGCGCGGCTCGAACACACAAGCTGTGAGATCATGAACTGAGCTGAAGTCATAGGCTTAAGTGACTGAGCCACCTAGCGCCCCTCTCCAGACCATTTCTTGACTGGACTAACCCTCTCCACTAATATGTGAGACCGACTCAGTATTATACAACAACATTCCATTTGCACCTGGATCTGCTGCGTGGCTCATTCCTAGGACCACACTACTGTGTTTATTTCCACTATATGCATGCTGAGCATTGCTTGCTATTTGACCAGCTAGTTTCAAGTCTTTGAGCACTTTTTACAGAAAGTTTAAAGAATTTAATAGCATCGATATATTACTAAAAGAGAATTCAGGATAACTTTTAAAGTCCCACAAGTATGGCAATAATTTTTAAATTAATTACTATAAGAAGGAGTTATACTAAAAGCAAAGTAAAAACATAAATTAGTTCAGAAAAGTTCATGCAGAATATTGGGCATAATTGTGAAAATGTAAAGTAGCAAAATATTGTTCAAAAAAATAATTCATTTATTTGATTCCTTGTTGACCAAGTACCTTTTGGTTATTAACTCAGTTTCCCAAGTATATCTGAAACGAGGGTACTACGGTAGAATGGAAACAGATGCTTCGGTCACTGAAAGAAGTTATTCCACCTACAAACTACTTTCTGAAAAAATTCTTCTGAGTTTAAGTCATAGTGAGACCTTCAGGAAAATTCTAAAATGGGATATGAAAACCACTGGCACCTACCATTTAATGATTTTTCCTCCTTTTGAAAACATGAAATCTCATAGATTGCGATCTTTGTTTTAAGTTTACTTATTTACTTTGAGAGTGTGAGGAGGGGAAGGGCAGAAACCGGGAGAGACAGAGAATTCCAAGTAGGCTCCGCATAGTCAGCAAAGTCTGACGCTGAGCTGGAACTCANTGGCTGAGCCATTATCCCAGGGCTCTTCTTAATTGATGGATGTACCTCTACACTGAAGGTGCATAAAAACACAAGCGAACCACTTTTTTGAAACTTCTCTAGAGGATCCTGACAGCTTCCTCTTCTGTGCTTGCTCTTTCCAATAACTATCTCTTTGTAAGAAAATCAAGCTTGAATAGTATACGTCAGAAGCGTCTGCATAAACTAAATATAATTAAGGAAATATCTTGGAATCTCCCACTACGATGGCCAGCTAGTTGATTTCTCTATTTCTATCACTTATTGAGACTATTTTTTTTAAATACATATGATTTTGTAATTTTAAATCTTCTTTATAATTAAGCCTCTTTTCACTATGTTGACGTTTTCAATCACTAATAATGCTTTTTGACTTAGTCTATTTTCTCTGATATTAATACAGCAACCCAGCTGTCTTTCATCTTACATACAATTTTCATCTTTTAATTTTTTTTTATGTTTTATTTATTTCTAGGGGAGAGAGAGAGAGAGACAGCGTGAGCAGGAGAGGGTCAGAGAGAGAAGGAGTCACAGACTCCGAAACAGGCTCCAGGCTCTGAGCTGGCAGTCAGCACAGAGCCTGACGCGGGGCTCGAACCCACGAACCGCGAGATCATGACCTAAGCGAAAGTCGGACGCTTAACCGACTAAGCCACCCAGGCGCCCCTTCATCTTTTAATTTTTAACTTTTCAAAATTTTAATGTACCTCTTGTCAACACCATATAGCTGGATTTTTTAATTAATGTACCAAAAAAATAAAATTAATCGAACAGTTTCTGCCATTTAACTGAGAAATTCACAACTATTCCATCTATGCACACATATTTAGAATTGTTTCCTATCTTACATTGTCCTTTCTATTTGTTAGATTTCTTTCTATATGTCTTTGTTCTCCTTTTTGTCACTTTTAGAGACTGATTTATTTCTTCTGTTTTTGGTTTTCTTTGTTCGTTCCCCCCACCCCACTTCACTCATGTACACATTCTATACTATATGTCCTATTGCTGTTCTCTGAGTGGTTAGCCTTATATTTTTTCCTGCATAGTTCACAAAATCCAGTGTTGATCAATTACTTAACTCTTCCCTCAAACAACCAGAGAGCTTCAGAATTGTTCAACTAAGATCTCTCACTCCTAAACAGCAAACTATTGTTGTCCAGTATTTTCTTTCTTTCCCTTTTAATCCCCAGTATTAAAATGTTATTATTAAATGCAGACTGTGTTTGCTTAAATTTGTCTACATGATTTATCAAGTTCTTACTCATCACTTGTACCTCAGACTATCTTTCCAGGCCCATTTTCTTCTTCTTGAAATGCATATCATGAAAGTTTCAATAGTCATATCTTTTGGAAATGAACACTACCATTTTTCATTATCTAAAAATGTTTTTATTTTTCCATATTATTTAAAGATAGATTTTTTTTTAGGCACAGAAATTTTGATTGACAGTTATATTTGTTTACCACTTTAAGATAATTCTTCTGTGTTCTGGCATCTATTATATCTTTGAGGAGACTACAATTATTCTAATTGTAGTTCTTATAGGTTGTTTCTTCTGCAACTGCTTTTAAGATCTCTTTGTCTTGGGGCGCTTGGGTGGCTCAGTCAGTTAACTGTCTGACTTTGCTCAGGTCATGATCTCACGGTTTGTGAGTTCGAGCCCTGCATCGGGTTCTGTTCTGACAGCTTGGAGCCAGCTTTGGATTCTGTCTCCTTCTCTCTCTGCCCCTCCCACACTCATGCTCTGTTTCTCTCTGTATCAATAATAAATAAACATGAAAAAAAATTTTTTTTTAAAGATATCTTTGTCTTCACTCCTTAGTGTCTGGAAGTGGATTCATTTTATTTATCCTGATTGACCTACATTATCTCTCCCATATTTGCTAATTTTATATTTCATAAATCCTAGAAAATGTAAGCCGTAATCTCTTTAAATATTATATATTTTTTATTCTCTCAATTATTTCCTTCTGGGAATCCTATTCAAGCATGTTAGACCTTATTCTACAGTCCGTATATTTTCTACCCCTTGGAATAATGGTTTTGTTATTTTCATCTTTTTATTGAGGTATAAATTATGCATAGGTAAATTTGACTCTTTAAACACACACTGTTGCAGAACCACCACTATAAAAAAATAGAACCATTTCATCATTTCTAAAAGTTTCCCTGTGCCATACAAAAGCAACAAAAGCAAAACAGTCAATTAGGGTTACATCAAAATCAAAAGCTTGTGCACAGTAAAGGGAACCCTCAATGAAATGAAAAGGCAACCTATGAAATGGTAGGAAAAAAAATTAGAAGCTACATATTCAATAAGAAATTAGTATCCAAAATATACAAGAAACTCATACAAAAAAAAACCAAACCAAACCCAACAAAAATAAAAAATAACCCAATTTAAAAATGAGCAAACAATCTAAATAGACATTTTTCCTGAGAAGACATACAAGTGGCCAACAAGTACATGAAAAGATGTTCAATATTACTAACCATTGGGAAAATCCAATTAAAACCACAATGAGATATCACTTCACACTTGTTACAACATTTATTATCAAAAGGACGAGAGAATAACAAATACCGGGTAGAATATGAAGAAAAAAGGAAATTTGCATACAATTGATGGGAATGTAAACTGGTACAGCCTATATGGGAAACAATATGGAAGTTCCTCAAGAAATTAAAAATAAAACTACCATACGATCCAGCAATTCCACTTCTGGGTATATATCCAAAGGAAACAAATCATTATCTTAGAGAGATACCTACACTCTCGTGTTCATGGCAGCATTATTCACAAGAGCCAAGGCATAAAAACAATTTCAGTGTCCATCAGTGAATGAATGGATATATATACAATGGAATATTATTCAGATTTTAAAAGAAAAAATCCTGTCATTTGCAACAACATGGATGAAATTGGAGGACATTATGCTAAGTGAAATAAGGCAGACAGGGAAAGACAAATACTGCATGATCCCACCTATATGTGGAATCTGAAAACCAAGCTCACAGAAACAGAGAAGAGACTGGTGGTTGACGGGGAGTGGAGGGTGAGGGAAATAGAGACTGGTAGAAGGCTACAAACTTTCACTTATAAGAGGAATAAAGTCTAGGGTGCCCTTTTCGCTCAGTCAGTGGAGCATGCAACTCTTAAAAAAATTTTTTTTAATTTATTTTGAGAGAGAGAGAGAGCGTGCAGGAGTGAGTGGGGGAGGGGCTGAAAGGGGGGGGGAGAGAGAGAGAGAGAGACAGCGAGAGAGAGACAGAGAGAGAGAGAGAGAGAGAGAAAATCCCAAGCAGGCTCCATACTGCCAGTGCAGAGCCTGACTCAAGGCTCAATCCCATGAAACTGTGAGATGATGACCTGAGCCAAAACCAGGAGTCAGATGCTTAACCAACTGAGCCACCCAGGTGCCTCTGAGTGTGCAACTCTTGATCTCAAGATTGTGAGTTTGAGCCCCATGTTGGGTGTAGAGTTTACTTAAAAGAAGTAGGTCTGAGAATCTAATGTATAATATGGTGACTATAGGTGATAATATTGTATTATGTAATTGAAATTCACTAAGACAGTAGAACTTCAATGTTCTCAACAGCAATAACAACTATAATGGCAAATATGTGAGGTAAGGGATGTGTTAGTTAACTTGATGATAGAAATCCTTTTATTTGTCAATTATACCTCTTTAAAAAAACATTTTCTCTGTCTGTACTTTGTCTTTTTATTCTCTTAAAATTTTCTTTCCAAGAACAAAATTCTTCCTGTTGATAAAATCCAACCTACCGATTTTTTTCTCATATTGACCATGCTTCTGGTGTCATCTCTAAGAAACCTTTGCCTCACCCAAGATCAGAAAGGTTTTCTTCTGGAACTTGTAGTTTTAGGTTTTAAATTCAGTTCTACAATTCATTTTGACTTAATTTTTATATAGTGTAAAGTATAAATCAAAGCTCATTATTTTTTTAATATAATTTGTCAAATTGGCTTCCATACAACACCCGGTGCTCATCCCAAGTGCCCTCCTCAATGCCCATCACCCACCTTCCCCTCTCCCATATCCCCCATCAATCCTCAGTTTGTTCTTTGTATTTAAGAGTGTCTTATGGTTTGCCTCCCTCCTTCTCTGTTTGTAACTCTTTTTATTTTCCCCTTCTCTTCCCCCAGGGTCTTCTACTAACTTTCTCAAGATCCACATATGAGTGCAAACGTATGATATCTGTATTTCTCTGACTTATTTCACTTAGCATAATACCTTCCAGTTCCATCCACCTTGCTGCAAATGGCAGGATTTCATTCTTTCTCATTGCCAAGTAGTATTCCATTGTATAATCAAACCACATCTTCTTGATCCATTCGTCAGTTGATGGACATTTAGGCTCTTTCCATGATTTGGCTATTGTTGAAAGTGCAGCTATAAACATAGGGGTACATGTGCCCCTATGCATCAGCACTCCTGTATCCCTTGGGTAAATTCCTAGCAGTGCTATTGCTGGCTCATAGGGTAGTTCTATTTTTAATTTTTTGAGGACACTCAACACTGTTTTGTATGTGACTATACAAGAGATCCAATACCATTTGCTGAAAGACTATTTTTTCTACATTGAATTCCCTTTGTATCTTTGTCAAAAATTGAAGTCATGGCTGTAGATAGATACAGAGATAGAGATGGAGATGATATAGATAGATAAATCTGAGCTCTTTATTCCTGTTCAGTTAATTTATGTCTAAAATTACCCTTCCTTCATTGTAGCTTTATAGTAAATTTTAAAAATAAATAAGGTGGGTCCTACAACTTTGTTCTTCCTCAGTATTGTGTTGGCTATTCTACATTTTTTAATCTTTCTATATCTTTAGAATCATGTATTTAATACCTATCAAACAACTTGAATATAAGCTTTGGTATTTTGCATCTTTCAAGGAATTGGTCCATTTACCCTTTTAATTCTCTAGGTTCTATAGTAACATCCTATCTTTCTCTTTTGAGATTTCTAATTTGTAGTGTCTTTCTTTTCTCTTGATCAGTCTGGCTAGAGATTTTTCAATTGGTTATTTCAAAGAAACACCTTTGATTTCATTGATTTTTGTTGCTTTCTTATTCTTATTAGTTTTGGCACTTATTTTTTTTATTGACTTTCTTTTATTGCTTAGGATTTAATTGGCCATTCTTTTTCTAGGTTTTTTTTTTTTTTAATTTTAGAGAGAAAGAGCATGCAAGCAGGGGAGAGGGGCAGAGGATAAGACAGAGAGAGAGAGAGAGAGAGAGAGAGAGTGTCTTAAGCAGGCTCCATGCTCAGCTTGGAGCCTGACACAGGGCTCAATCCCAGGAGCCTGGGATCACAGCTTGAACCAAAGTCAAGAGTTGGCCACTCAACCCACTGAGCCACTGAGGTTCCCCTTCCTAGTTTCTTAAGGTAGAAACTAAAACCATTGACTTGAGACCTTCCTTTTTTAAACATAAGTATTGAATACCTCTTTCCTCTGATGTAGCTCCTGCCAAAAATTTTGGTATGTTATATTTTCATTTCTGGATACTTCAAAGTACATTTTCCTTTTCCTTTCAATTTTTGCTTTATCCAACGGTATTTAGGAGTGTGCGCTTTGCTGTTTAATTTCTAAATATTTGGGAATATATTAGATCTTTTTGTGTTATTAAGTTTTAGTTTAATTTTGTTATGGTCCAAGAATATGCTTTATATAAGATTTCAATTTTTCAAATTTGTTAAAATTTGTTTTATGGCCTAGGCTATGGTCTATCTTGGTGAATATTACATTTGTGCTCATTAAGAATGGGTATTCTGCTGTTGTTGACTGGATTATTCTATAAATGTCAATTAGGTAAAGTGGTTGATAGCAATTTTCAGGTTATTTATCTATCTATCTATCTCTCTATCTATCTACTTATTGTTTTTGTCTATCCTTATGCCAATACTAGACTGTCTTAATTACTACAGCTTTGTAGTATGTTTTGAAATCAGGAAGTGTATAATTTACTTACTTTTAATATGATAATTGATATAGGAATTTCCTAGAAATTGCCTAGGTAGCTATTTGTATACCTTCTTATACAAGATTTAAACACATAATACATTGTACAATTTAAACACACAATACATTGTATTGCCTTTACTTTAAATGAGAAATTACCTAATAATTTATTTACCTATATATAGCCCATTTTCTGTGTTGGTTTTTGTTTTTGTTTTTTTTTTTTTGGTCCATTCATGTATATCTGTATTTCCATCTGGTATTATTTCCCTTTAGTCTGCAGAACTTCCTTCAACATTTATTTTAAAACACAATTTCTTTATTTTACTTTCATTTTTGAAATTGATTTTACCAGATAAAGAATTCTAGATTATAAATGTTTCTTTCCTTTTTCACTTCAAAAAAAATCATTTGACTGCATTCTGGGTGGCATTGTTTCTGACCAGATGTCAACAGTAATTACTATTATTTTTGTCTATAGTTTATTTGCCTTTTGTTCTCTTCTCTGATCACTTTAAAGGTGTATCCCTTTATCTTTGGTATTTGGCAATTTGACTATTATATGCCTGGGAATGGTTTCCTTTGTGTCTATCTGTTTGTGATTCATTCAAGTTTTTGAATCTGTGTGTTGACAGTCTTTATCAAATTTGGAACATTTCAGCCATTGTTTCTTCAAATATTTTTTTCTGCTATAACGTTTTCCTCCACTTCTCTTGGAACTCCAGTTTCACATATTTCAGACTGTTTGATTTTTTAAATATTGTTCTTTTTTTTAAGTCTTTTCTTCTTCATTCTTTCTATTGATCTGTCTTCAGCCTCCTTTTTTGTGTGTCCAAGATGTGACCATCTAGTGGATTTTTACATTTTTGATATTGTATTTTTTGTTTATTTGTAGAATTTTCATGTGGTTCTGTTTTTACACTCTGCATTTCTCTAGTAAGAGCCCCTGTTTGGTCACTACTTATGTCCCACTTTTAAATCTTTAACCATATTTACAAAATTCTGCTAATTTCTATGTCTGTGTTTTTCTGGGTCCATTGTCAATGACTACTTTTCTCATGATGATGAATCATATTTCTCTCATTTTTCATATCTAATAAAATTTTTATTTTATTATACTTTATTTTATTTATACTTTACATTGTGTTATGTGTTTGAGAATTTGGATATTGTTGTTTTAACGAGTTTTGTGGGGTTTTTTCCCCTATTCATTAATTTACTGGCAGATCAACTTGATTATGTTGAGTTTTGATTTTAGGTTTTGCTTGAATATGTCTATAGTAGCCTTTATTTTAGGCTAGTGTAGCTTTCCCCTACATTATGACCTTTTTGGTGTGCCCATGCAAGCCTTTCTTCTCTAAATTATAGCCTTCTGGGGGTCTTAACTGAATGCTCAGGGTGTTTACCAAACTCTCCTTACTTGCTGAATAGAATTCTAAATTCTTTCATAATCTGCAACCTCTGGAATCCTCATTTAGTTCAGAGCCCCCAGAAGCTGTTCTCTGACCGGCCTCCCAGAATCTTACTCTCTTACTTATGCAGCTTAAAATTCAGCTAACTAATCAAGAGGATTTATATACAGATTTCTAGAGCTCTTACCCTGTACACGTTCTTCCTCTCGAGTATTCTGTCCCTCCAATTTCAATTGCCTCCTTATCTCTGAACTTCAATCTTTCTTTCCTTTATCCTACAAGATGGCAGTTCTTTATTTGGTTGCCATAGTTTTGTGTTGTGTTTTTAAAGGTATCCCCAGGCAAAAAGCCAGAAAGAATGTGGAATTCACCTTGTTTGTTTCTTTTACCTCAAGGTCACAGTGCCACACTACTATGCCTAAAAACAGTTGTTCACATATTTTGTCTAAATCTATTATTGTTTATTATGGGAAAGTGAATTTAATATCTGTTCTCCGTCATGGATGAAATCAAATTACTCATTAAAAATAATTCAGTTCCTTAATATTCTGTTTCTGATCATCAGTATCTCAAGTCTATGAGTTATAATTTTTATTTCAACTGATTTTTCTTTTTGATGACTTTTTCCTTTCAGTTTGATGATCTTTGAAGACGAACTTTTATTTGTTTGGTCTTAATTTGCAAGGAGCCTGGGAGCTGATGTCCTGCATACTTTTTTCCAGAAAAGATTTTGTAATTGCTGCTTCTGGAAGCCAGGGGGCACTACTAACCTGAGTCCACTTTGGTCCACTTAAGATCCTGGGCTTAAGGCACTAGCCTCCTGTTTTGCTTTTCTACCTATGACAGTGGCTTAGTTTTCAGATCTTGGGTATGCAATTGGCAGTGTCCTCTAGATAGCTCTGCTTTTCTAGTTTTGTATTTTCACACTGTTCCTCTAATTTTAGTATAACTTTTGTTTTTATGTCTTCTGGTGGAGGAATTTTGGAGATTTTCTGTAGCGAAAGAGAGAAAGAAGGAAAGAAAGGAAGGAGGAAAGGAAATTAAAAAATTAAACGATTGATATATATTATGTAGATTTTACAATGGAGCTGATACTTGGTCAATAGGTAAAATTAGCATGAGTTCTCTGAGGTATCCTGAAGGAAGACTGAGAGTTCTGCCACTCCGAAGAGTTACACTTTCCTGAAATTTTTTTCTACTTGGGTATATGGCCATGTATTATATCCAGGTAAGTGGATTTAAGGGGCATATTTTAAACTAACCTTTATCAAATGGAAACATGGCTTAAAAAGAATATTGCAAAGAAATTTTGTGTATGCAATGTATGTGATAATAGCACACAGTTTTAAAATGTGGAAGATCAGAAATGTCTGCTCCTGATAGTGGCACTTTATCAACATCATTAAAAGGAAAAAGCAGTGGCAATGGAATCAGATGTCACCGTGTCAGCCAAAATTTTTTAAATGTAAATTCAGTGAAATATGAATTTATGTAGATTATTCTTTACTATCAGTTAAGTCTCAGTGTATATTGTTCCTTGACATGTTAGCTAATGGTAGTATAAAGCTATCTGTTTAGCAAACTATTTAAAAATAAGTATTCAGAATATGAAGATAATTTTCTATATTTTTTCAGTGATGTTAGATGTCAGGTAGTATTGAACCCAATCCTCTGCAAAAAGTGAAACATACTTAGCAACAGACAAAAAGGTACCTATCAGTGGGGAATATAGTGGCATTTCCTGCTATGACAAAAAAATGACTGACAAAAACACAAAGAAAAAACTTGCTGACAAACTTAAATGTAATTCCATTGGTCAACCAAGACAGAAAAAGTTAAAAAAAACCCTGAAGAGTTAAAGAAAAAGCTACTCGATCAAAAACACATTATGGAGGGGCGCCTGGGTGGCTTAGTCGGTTAAGCGTCCGACTTTTGCTTGGGTCATGATCTCGCGGTTCGTGGGTTCGAGCCCCGCGTCGGGCTCTGTGCTGACTGCCAGCTCAGAGCCTGGAGCCTGTTTCAGTCTGTGACTCCCTCTCTCTCTGACCGTCCCCTGCTCATGCTGTCTCTCTCTCTTTCCTAGAAATAAATAAAAAACAAAAAACAAACAAAAAAAAAACACATTATGGAAGCTTTGCTGTGCAATTGGATAGAAGCATGGATGTTTCTACACTTGACTTAGTTTACGGTATTTGCTGAATTCTGTTCAGTAATGAAAATACACAGGTCTCTACTCTTTTCCTACAACACCAAAGATGTACCAAAGAAACATATCCTTATCAGTAAACAACATCCTTAAAAAAAGCAATATTTTGTGATAAATAGATGAAGTTTCTATAAATGCAAATTTAAAAGGTATTCACAGAAGAGTAGAGATAGTACCACATATGAAAATTTTATATAATAAAGACCTTTAAAACATAGCTTTATTTTCATACATCTTGAAAAGAGAAAGTGACTATGACAATCTTGTGAATTATGCAGATGCTGATATTTATTTAGCGGTAAACTGTTTTTCATGATGACTGGTGGCTTTTTATCTATCTTGTTAGTACCATGTTACCTAACAGATGTTTTAAAAAATATTAAATTTAATCTTTCCCTTCAAGGTAAACAATAATTAAGAATCTTACTACTTTTCAAAAGAAATTTGTGCTAGGAAGGGAGCACTTAGAAAATAAATATTTGGAAACATTTCTATAGTTTTTTTTAAAGACATTTAAAAATATGAATGTGTCAGCTTACATATGTTTTTATATCGGCTCACTTAAAAATCATAGAAACAGTTTTTTAACCTGTTTAAAATCTTTCTGATGAAGAGTTTTAAAACCATTTTGAAATCATTTGCTAAAAATTTCTAAATGTCATGCCTTCCAGTTTGCTATAAAAAATGGATTGACATTAGGAAAGATGGACATTTTTTTAGCTAAATTACATTAAAAAAAACCTTTGTATAACTCATTGTGGAATTGAAAAATAAGTGTTATGTTTTAGAAACTTTAGCCAGTAGGCTAGTTCTTCCATTTTTAAAAAACTGTATATTGTGAGCTACTAAAACTAAACATCCAGATAAGCTCTTCTTAGAATTGGGTTCTGAATTGCTATATCATAAAGTATTTAATAAAACATTAAAAAAATAATAAAGTATATTCAACCCCATTGTTTTTACTAGTGTCATTAGTAAAGTAACATTAAAATTAACACTTTTTATTTCATCTTTATGTTTTATGTCTTATTTAATAAAAACAAAATAGGGGTGCCTGGCTGGTTTATTTGATGGAACATGTAACACTTGATCTCAGGGTTGTAAGTTCAAGCCCCATATTGGGTGCAGAAAGGACTTAAAAATAAAACCGTTAAAGAAAAAAAAAGTAAATACACATGTATTGGAGTATGGGCAAAAATGCTCTTTTTAAAATGATGAAATGCACAAATAATTTAGTAGTTCTATTGCTTAACATTAATGATAATGAAATGTTAATTTCATTGTAATTTAGAATAGCCAGAAAAATTTCTCTAAAATAATTTTCCTTAAAAAATTATACAAGTAAAAATTTGTTTTAGAACAGTTAAAATGAAAAAGGTAAAAGACACGCAAAATTCTACCAACCAGTGATAATCACTGTTGAGATTTTTGTGCATACCATTCCAAATTTTATTTTCCGTATATATGTATCTCTTCTTTCACAAACATAGGCTCATACTCTATTTAAAACTATTTTTATAGAGTGCCTTTATACCTTTTAGAATTTTTTTAAAATAAAAAATTTTTTAAAAATAAAATTTAAAATAAATTTTAAAATAAATATTTTGGGACACAAATTAAAATTTAAAGGAACAATACTAAGAAACTACTTCCTGCTATTTTGGGACAGAGGTTAAAATTTAAAGGAACAATGCTAAGAGATAAACAACACCAAGGATGAATCTTCATAGTCAACACTGTGGAGGATTACAGCATTTGTTTGATTTAGTCCATTGCCTGTCATTTTAATGTTCTTTAAATGTGTGATTTAACTCTGAAGAGAAATTACCAAAACAAAACAAAACAAAGCAAAACAAAACAAAACCGATCAACCAAATGTTGTGGTTTTCAACTTGCTTTATCTTTTTATGGCCTATATAGTAAGGCAAATAGATAAAGGGAACTAAGATTTTGGCAAGGTTTTGTTTCTGTTCAACATTATCTCTGTATCTGAAACTGGTAACATTTGGTTTATAAATTAGAATTATTACCTTTGTGTAATAGGATAGAAAATAGATCCCAGATAGTGATTATTAATGGAGGCACTGTATCTTCCAAATCAGTTCTCTCTCTCAGAGGTGTGGTCCTGGACCCAATCTCATATAACATTTTTTATCAGTGACTAATACTATGAGAAAAGGACATTCATTCACACAGCACAGGAAACCTAGTATGGAAATGAAAACTGAGAAGCAGAAGTCAAATTCTCAATGACCAGATTAGAATCAAAATGACCCGGAAAATTGGAGAAGTAGTCAAGAAGTAAACAAAATGAGTAAAAACATAGGGGTGGGCTAAAATAAATAGGGAAGGAAAACAAGTTTCAAAAAGAGGAATACCTAGCTATTGGTAAGTATAGAAGATAACTTAAAGATTTTAACAAATAACACACTTACTAGAATCAATAATGCATTGTTTAAAAAGCAAACACAACATTGTGAAATGTATTCTTTACTAAAATTTACCTAAACTCCTGCTTCCCAGTTGAGTGTCATTTGCAAACAGTAAGAGCTTGTTCTTTTTTTTTTTTTTTTTACCAGAAATGCTATTATTCACCTTAACAACAAAGGTGAGGAACACAGACATTTACATGACTGAGATAGTAATAGAAGAAAAAGTAGTTTTATTGTAAGACTGGAGAAAGATTTTTTTTTTTCCCTCTTGGAAGAGATGGAATAAGTGAATAATGATCTTTACATAGGAATGTATAGTTATAAAGAGAAAGGCTGTTAGAGTCAGGCTTTCATGTACATAAGTAATTTAAAAGTGGATCAGTTGTACTCAACTTTCATGAAAGAATGAAAGAAAAAAAAAAGAAAGAGAAAATGAAGTTAAATTGTGTTAGGAAGGAGTTAATTTAGAATAAATAGGGACACAGAATAAAAACGGTTGGTTGACAACTGAAACAGTTCTAAGAACCTGGTAGAATTTCCACTGATAGATTTCTACTTCTCTAAAGTGGTGAAATGTAATACATGGAGGGATGAAATGCAAATGTTTAATGTCCTAACCAGACCTTAAACTTTGTGATTTCTCCCTTAGACTGTAACTAGAATAATTTTGTACCAAGACCTAAAGGCTACAAAATCAAGAGCAAGTATGTTGTTATCAAAATTACTACTGATTACGTCAGGAGACTTTTTTTTAAAAGTACTCTAATTGTGTTGCATCCTTGAACAAGGGCAATAGCAGGAACAGATATCTTATTGCAGACCTAATTAAAAAAACAAAAGGCAGGAAAGCAGGGACAGAGAATAATATCCCAAGGAAGCACTGTTTCTCCTTTATTTTCTTGATGATGCTACTCTATGCTGCTTTAATTTTGCTTTTCATAACTTTTAATTATTTTATGCTAGATACATATTAACTATAGAGCATTTGAAGAGTATAGACAGCAAACAAGAACAGAAACCGTATGTGTCATCCCACATCTGAAAGGGAAATAAAACCATTTTGATGCATATCTTCTCAGACTTTTTTCTATGTACACAGATATGTAAAATATTTGTAATATATAATTTTATTTTGATATGTATTTTAAACGTTTATAAAAAGGGAACTTTGTAATCTCTTGATTTAAAATCATGAACATTATTTTCTATAAATATACCAGACCTATATTGCTTAATGGTTGAGATAATTTGCATAATCCCTACCTTTGGTCAATAGTGTCTCTGTTCACTATTACTAACAACAGCAATTGTATCTCCAATATTGCTTTTCTTTTTTTTTTCACATTAAAGAGAGCATTGGAACAAAGGAATCCCAGGCATGTAGTCTTCCAACCTATTATTTATTGCACACTTATTTATCCTGGCCACTAAATGAAGAGTCAGAAGAGATGTGGTTAAAGCAAATCTCCACTGGTTAACTTCTAGTTTCACGTAGAAAGACAGAGGAACAGGAGGCGACACAACACTCACCCTCTCTTTAGTCCACTAACTTGAAAGTTGCTGGGTCAGGGGCCAGGTGTATATATATTAGGTAAAAGCTTCTAGACCTGAAATCTCTACAGCTAATAGTCATTAGGTTTATGTATAAAAAATGTTAATCCACAACATCTACATTAGCCAGTGTTGCAGAAGCTACACAGACCGAAAACCCGACACAGCCCTCAGCGGCGTCTGCTCGGTTCCAGGCGGAGGAAACCCTCTCCCCGGGCCTCCGGGCGCCCGCGCGTGCGCGGGAACCATCCCACCCGCCGCCCCATACGACCCCCGTGCACTCCAGGCTTCTCGATCCTCTTCTCCTGGCCTGCGCCAGGCGGTCAAAAACAAAACGGCCGCCAGACCACTTCCTCTTAGAGAACTTCTTCTGGCTGAGTGTGGTTTTGAAGATCAAGTGCAAGGCTACTTAGCACGGTGGTCAGAGCGAGGGTGGAAAACAAACTTTGTTACATGTGAACTTGGTTGGAGCAAAGCGACTCTAGGAAGGGATCTGAGCTACGTTAAAACTGTTCGCAACGTTGTTGTTGTTTTGTTTTTTTCAGTAGACATCGTTTTAACTGATGAATAAGGAAGGGAGCTTGAAAACAAGCAGGAGAATCAGGCAGGATGGTTTCCGCAGGTGGCCAGCCGGCCGCATCCCGACCTCCTCCCAGCTCGCCCCGGCTCTGATTACAGTTTCCGCGGCACTGGAGGGGAAGCATCCTTCACGCTGCAAACTCATCAATGGGATTCCCCTCGTGGGAAATGCCATCTCCCAGCCGACTTGCTCTCACAGGGCCGCGCGCGTAGCCGCGACCTCGAGCATCCCGGCGGACGGACGTGTGCGCGCGCCGCGAGCTGCAAGGAGACCCCAGGTCGGCCCCGCGCTCCCTCCGCGCCCGGGGCCCAGC
>NW_027529996.1:3011968-3182575 GCF_008692635.1 Crocuta crocuta
ATTAGGGGCGCTGGCCGGAGCCAGGGCTGCTGCCGCTGGCCTGCGAACGAATCCTAATTGGAGCTCTGTGTCTGTTTCGCGCAGGGCGGAATGACAGCGGCGAGGAGAACGTCCCGCTGGATCTGACCCGAGGTAACGTGGGGCGCCGCGGGCGCCGGCGAGGGCGCGCGNCCCTCTGGGTTGCCTGGACCCCCGAGGGAGCGTTTAACTCCCATCCCGGAGCTCGTGCAGCCATTCGCCTGGAGGCGGCCGGCGGGAGGGAGAGGCTGTTATTTAGGTTGCCGGAGGATGTCTGAGGGAAGAGCGACCACATCCTGCCCTACCCGTCCCCCAGAGCACAAGCCGGACCTGCTGGGTTCTGCTGCCTGCGTGACTGCTTTTCTCTTTGCCCACCGCTCTGGGGGACCCGCGGCATTGATAACTCGGTAGTGAAACCTAGAGTCTGTGACTGTGGCCAAGTGTCTGGTTCACGCTGTAGTTCATTCCCGTTTCCCTTTCCCGGGCGGCTGGGACTGTAGTTGGCAAAGACCGCCCCCTCACCCTCGCTCGCTGCAGGTTCATTGTTTACCTTCTGCAGTGGCGATGGATTTGTTTACACCTTCGGAACTGGGCAGAGCCCGGGTGTATTTTTAAGGACCTAATCCTGCTACTGGCCAGGGAATCTTCTGTTAGTCACCGGACTGGAGTTTATTCGACAATACCTCGCTGAAGATTTAGTAGTTACATACACGGTTTTTCTTTTTTTTCTTCCACGGTAAACAGGATCTGGTCTACTGATTCCGAAGAAGTCATGTTTTCACACCGGCTGTAGCATAGAGTGTAAGCTGGTTCAGCTGTACAGAATCAGTTTCCTTTTTTGAGATCTGAAAAACACTTTAGGAAGTTAAAAAAAAAAAAAGTCAAACATTCTATAAGAAATAAAAAATTTAACCTATGTTCTACTTGACGTAATAATGACTTATCTAAAGTATCTGTCAGATGCAGGCTCATTGTTGAGTCTCATCGCTGGTATTTAAAGCGTAGTGCGTTGTCTAATTTGTTTTATTTTGTAGTCATAGTGTAAGAGAACTTATTAACTAAACGTCTACTTTTCATTTAGCTACAAGAGTGCATTGTAGGAATATTTTATTCTGAAAGTTCAGGGATTTTGTTTTGGGCGAACTAGGCGCTGGTGTTAACAGACAGGAGAATTTCTACTAATGCACTAAATTGGAACTTTTTTTTTCCCCCAGCGGATTGGATTTGAGTGTTAGCGTAGAAAGATGGAAAACTTTGGACTTTTGTGTAACAGTTTGGAAACTTGACTGTATATATAACACACTTGGAAAATCTATATAAAATATATGTGGGAAAAGATTTTCTAGTAAATTTCCTAACAAAATTCCCACAGGGCTTAAAATTAGCATTTGTAACATATACTTTATTGATTTAATTTTTACATGAGCATATGTGTTTAGATGGAAGTGAAAAGAGCATTTATTAGATCTTCCGTCTTAATGTTCTCATTAAAAATCTACTTGGATATGGCACTAAAAATAAATTGTATTTGTACTTTAAATTGAGTTTGCAGAACTTCTGTATATAGTGATTTGTGTAGTTGGGTATCAAAAGTTTGGTTTGTATAAGAGCTTATGTACAANTGTATTTGTACTTTAAATTGAGTTTGCAGAACTTATGTATATAGTGATTTGTGTAGTTGGGTATCAAAAGTTTGGTTTGTANCTATGTTCTACTTGACGTAATAATGACTTATCTAAAGTATCTGTCAGATGCAGGCTCATTGTTGAGTCTCATCGCTGGTATTTAAAGCGTAGTGCGTTGTCTAATTTGTTTTATTTTGTAGTCATAGTGTAAGAGAACTTATTAACTAAACGTCTACTTTTCATTTAGCTACAAGAGTGCATTGTAGGAATATTTTATTCTGAAAGTTCAGGGATTTTGTTTTGGGCGAACTAGGCGCTGGTGTTAACAGACAGGAGAATTTCTACTAATGCACTAAATTGGAACTTTTTTTTTCCCCCAGCGGATTGGATTTGAGTGTTAGCGTAGAAAGATGGAAAACTTTGGACTTTTGTGTAACAGTTTGGAAACTTGACTGTATATATAACACACTTGGAAAATCTATATAAAATATATGTGGGAAAAGATTTTCTAGTAAATTTCCTAACAACAAAATTCCCACAGGGCTTAAAATTAGCATTTGTAACATATACTTTATTGATTTAATTTTTACATGAGCATATGTGTTTAGATGGAAGTGAAAAGAGCATTTATTAGATCTTCCGTCTTAATGTTCTCATTAAAAATCTACTTGGATATGGCACTAAAAATAAATTGTATTTGTACTTTAAATTGAGTTTGCAGAACTTCTGTATATAGTGATTTGTGTAGTTGGGTATCAAAAGTTTGGTTTGTATAAGAGCTTATGTACAAAATTGATCCCTTTGATTCAATCGAATCTTACTCAAGTACACAGATAACTCTGTATGTTTGCTATTTAAAACGTTAGGTTCCCTGAGCAATTAGTGAGCCTATGTCAGTAGGTATTTTCAAGATAATGCAAAAGAAGAAAATGCATTTTCTGCTTGCCTTGACAAAATATGCTTCAGTTTGGGATAAACACAGCCAATTGAAACTGATTGCAACAGGCTATGCAAGTAAGAGAGGTTATATGAGATTTATTTCTAAAAAAGTAATCCGAGTAGATTCATTATATAGGGAAGCTATTGTTCAAGAAATTGCTATTCTGACAGACATTTCATTGTTAAAAGAAAATTTGTGGATCTAAAGAAGTCTTGTGGATCAAATGTGAAGAGAGTTTGGGAGAAATTATACTTTAGTAATAATTTGATATAGGGCAGTCTGGGTTGCAGCGGAAGGGCAGCTGTTTGTGGATTGGATTACAGTATGTTTTAGGTAAAGTTTGGGTAACCAGAACTACTTGTTTTTGATGTGAAGGCAGTGTTTGCTCTCATTTTAATTGTTTTTATGTAACCTTTGAGAAATGATTTGTGTAGCTATCGCACACAGTTCATTGTTATTCTGAAAGGAACCATCAGTGTATAGTGAAAAGAGATGAGACTGTAAAGTCAAATAGGTCTGGGTTGTAAACTTTAGCTGGAATATTTAATAGGTGATTTGGGTCAAGTTATTTGATCTTGCTCAATTCTTGGTTTCTTCATCTCAAAGAGAGATAAGTTCAAAGGCTTATTAAGAATGTGAGAACTAGTGCTTAAAATACTCAGCACAGGAGCTGATACTTCTGTGAGTGATGTTAACTAAACGTTAATGTTTTCCTGCACTATGGAATCAAGATTATATCACATTTAAAATTGCTTTGAACATCATAAACTTGTTAATAAGGAATTGTGGTATTGAGGTTTTTAATTTTTTGAGAGTTGCTATTGAGTATAGTCTGTCTGAAGTAGAGTTTTTGAACATATCTACTGTGAAGAAGTAATCGTGAGATTGCCAGTAAATTAGGTCTAAGCAAAGAGTAATCTATTGTATGCAGTTAAAGTAAAATGTAATATTTTATTTTATAGAACCTTAGAATTTTTTCTCTGACTCCAGAAAATTTCTTAGTAACAATGATTTAGCTAGCCTTGCGGGCTTTTGAGGCTCAGGAGGGTTATATGGTTCTTTGGTTTTGGTATTGGTGTTAGTGCTGTAGTTCCTCCGTACATAGTGTGCTTCAATTAAAAATTGTTGATGGGTTAATTTTGATCTAGTTTAGGAACTTCACTGCAGCAGATCCCACAGTAAACTTATTGGTAATTGTTGCTTTCAGTTTTGTTCAAACAACCACTCTACTTAATTTGTGAAAGTCCCTGATATTTGCTATTGATATCATTTAAATACTCTCTCTGTTTTGCATGCCAATATCTATTTTGAAACCAAAATGCTTCCCTTAGTCACTTCCACTGCAAGGATAGCTTGTTTTTTATCAGTCCAGTACTGCATCTCTTCTACTACTGAATAACTTGAAAAGACACAGAGTATTTTTCCTGTGTAAGTCTTTACAGTAATTTAATCATCCTGTTCAAAGTGAATTTAAGGACATGGACAAACCTGTATTCATATATAACTACTAGAATAGAATTTATTTAAAAGTATTGAGATTTACAGTTTCTGATAGTCCAGTGTTTTACTTTTCCATAAATAATAAAAAAATGTCTTCGTTACTGTTTAATAAAAAGTAGGAAGGTTATCTGAATGACACAGATTTGAACACTGCTTTGTGTTTTCTGATTTTTTTCTAGACAGCAGATTACTTATGTTGTTTAATTGCTGACTTTAGTTAGACAAAACAAACATTGACTGAATGCCTGTTATGTCCTAAATGCTGAATTAAGTGCTGAAGGAATGAAGATAAGGAAGATGTTACTTCCTTTTTTAGGAGTTTACTAGAACAGATATAATAAAGTGACTACAATATGGAATGATAAGTAATCAAACTGTTCAAGGACTACAAGTAGCCTGGAGGAGAAAATGATGAACTGTTTGCTGGTGAGAGGATTAGGGAAGCTTCACAGAGTGGTTGACTTCTCATAAAAATAGCAGTGAACATAATGAAAGGAAACATGGGCTCCCCAGAGAATATACCACACCTTAGGGAAGGTAAAGTCCACAGGAAGAGGAGCTACCTCGGATGCTGCTGATGTAATCTAAGAAATGGTGGGAGCCTAGACGAGGAGGTTGGAGACAGAAATGAAGGTGAATATATATTGAAATATAGTAATCAACTAATTTGTTTTCTTCAGATTTCAAACTAACTTTGGAATTCTCTTACTTTGTGCAGAGAACTTCTATTTATTAAGAAGGTGGAAGCTGTCTAATGTTAATTCTCTTGTCTTCTCTCCTTTATTTATGTTTTAAAGTAATCTTTGTGCCTAACTTGGGGATAGAACTCATGACCCCAAGATCAAGAGTTGCATGCTCTACCTATTGAGCCAACTTTTTATATTTTATACACGCTTACCTTCAGTTTCCCTGAGTCAGGGAATAAAGCTTCTCTGTTCCTTTCCAAGGCTAACCTGGAAAGGAATTTTATGCTCCTGATACTGTTTCCTCTAAGATTCTTGGTAGAACTAAGATCCCTTGCTTTTTCATTTCTTCCTTCGTATTTACTCAGTTTTCTCATGTTCAGTAATCATTTCTTGTATCCTTCATATGGATCATGTACTATACCAGGAATGGATGGTGGTGGGAGGTGTGGAATGATAAAGACAAAGATTACCAAACAGTTGTTTTTCAGTAGGCTCTACAGAAAGAATGGTTTATCATCACTCTGTAGCTTTCTTCCTTAACACTGTAGTCTTCTAAGCACAGCTTTCCCCTTGTACTGGAAATAGTTTTTTTTGAAGGATGCTGGTAATCTCATGCAAAATTCATTGGCATTTTTACATTCCCCATTCTATTTTAGTACTATTACTGTATTAATAGTTTTGTTGCAGGCACTAAAATATGTTATCTCACTTAATCCTTAATAACTGTTTGAAGTACTCTTTTTATCCCTATAGTTGAGGATATATAGTCTTTAAAATTCTGAAGGTCTAAAATTTAGGTAAGTAATTCAGCCAGGATCTTAAGGTTAGTGAGTGACTAACTGCAGATCATGCACTTGTAGCCACTACACTGTTGCTGTTCTTGCAACTATTTCTTCACTTGACTTTTGTGAAATATTCTCCTACTTCTTTTCCTACCTCTCATGCTGCTCCTTCTCTGTTCACTGACTTGTTTTGCAGCTCCTTAAGCAAGTGAACCCTGAGGTTCTGTCCTTGATCTTCTTTTCTCCTATGGTGCTGTGTCCTTGAACCCTCTTTTCACTGATGGCTTCAAAAATCCACGAGTTAAAAAAAAAAAAATCCAAGAGTTGAGATCATTATAATTACATTTTTATTCAGACCCTTTCTTTTAAGCTTGCAAAGCATATTAGCATTTTTTGTCTAGTACTCTTCTAAAAGGCCCAGTGTGTAAGACTTTGCAGATTCCCTTTTCCCTTTCTTGTTACCACCACCATCCTTTGTAATAATCAAGCTAGAGACCTACTGCTAATCTTTGTTCAGTTGCCATGGTCCTCCAGTTTGCTTCTGAAATAATCTAATGAATCTAGTCTCTTCCTATTCCATTGTCATTTGTCTAGTTCATATCTTTATTATCTCATTTGGATAGTATAAAATCTTCTCTCACCTTTTTTCACTTTCTCTGCTATATGATTGCCAAGATTATTTTTCTGAAATATAGATCTGATCTCCTCATTCCCTTAAAAAAAAACAAAAAACAAAAAAAACCATACTCATACTCACACTTCACTGGCTCATTTTTGCTCACAGAATCAAGTTCAGATTTCTTAGCTTGGCATAGAAGGCCTAAAGGATTTATTTCAGAATTGTTATCTTCTGTACTGTCTTCATCATACTACTCTATCAACCTCTGTGTATAGTTTATTTGTGTAACACACTCTTTTCCTTTTTTACACAAAGTGCTCCCCACTCTTGTTCTTTCCTTGTGCAGATAGTGTTATACCCTTGGTTGAGAATCTGTTTTAGTTAAAAATGACTTATTCCTTGTATTTGGCATGCAGTTCTATTGACTTGACCTTGAGTAGGTTGTTTCCTCTGCCTAGAATTTCATTTTCAGTGCTCTTTATTGAAATCCTATTTTTTTTAAGATCTAGGTCACATGGTACTACTGGAAATCATTCCAGTGGGAATTTATTGCTTCCTCCTCTTCTTTTCCACCTTTGTTTATTCTTTTAAATATGTCTTCCCATTGCCTTAAGTTCTTTGTCCACTTGTTTTTCCCTCCCCAGATCTTAAGCTTTCCCAGCATCTATCATATAATAATAACTGAAGCATTTATTGAACGGCAGAATGGAGAGAGAGATGGGAAACGGAGTAGTATCGTATTGAGGAGAGTAGAAGTAAAAACATTTTAAGTTTGTAGTCCTGAGGAACAGTGAGATTGAGGGTGCCATGAAATGAAGAAATCCATTTTGGAGGGATGATAATGAGTTCAGCTTTATACTTGAATTTCAGGTGATTAAGTGTATGAAAAATGTATAAAAGGTAGCTGCTAATACTGGAATGGTTCTAAAGTTGTGATCTGATTGTTTTCGGTATAGGTCATTGAGAGAGGAAGAGGGTAAATGTAGATAGAGCTCATGTAGAGTGTTATGGAGGATGAGCTGATGAGAGTGTCTGTCATAGCAGAGGAATCGATGATAAGGTGGCCAACAGAAGAGAAGAAAACTAGCAAGACTATGATCTCTGAAACCAAGAGGAGAGGGTTTTTTTTTTTTTAATGTTTTTATTGTGAGAGAGAGAGAGAGAGAGAACATGAGCAGGGGAGGGTCAGAGAGAGAGGGAGACACAGAATCTGAAGCAGGCTCCAGGCTCCGAGCTAGCTGTCAGCACAGAGCCCGACGCGGGGCTTGAACCCACGAACCGTGAGATCATGACCTGAGCCGAAGTCGGACACTTAACCGACTGAGCCACCCAGGTGCCCAAGAGGAGAGTTTTAGTTGAAGAGACAGACTGTAGCCTTGAAGTTGGCATCTGGAATACTCAGTTTTACTTAATCTGAGGATGATGTTGGCATGCTATTTAACCTTTCTGGGCTTCAGTTTCCTGGATTTCTAAAATGCATACTAAGTTACATATGTAACAGTGTCACTTCCGTCTATGTGATTCTCAGCTATCACCATGTTTCTGGGATATTTTGAAAGGTTAAAAGAAAGCATTACAGCCTTGTTAAATCACTGTGAGAAGTATTCCCATGAACAGCAATGAATACATGTAGGAGTGATGGTATTTCATAGCACTTTAAATGTAAATTATAGTCAACTCTCAATTTCCTTTTAAGTGATCATCTGCAGTGACTTGCCTCCTCCCCCTCCCAGGTCTCAGGCTACTGAAAATAGGGCTGTGAAAAGCACAGTGGGGTGAGTGAATGGTTTGCATGCCTGTGTATCTGTACCTCTGACTATCACCAAGCTAAATACAGTCCACTCTCATTTACCTGCACTTAATAAAAAGGTGAATAATGATGGAAGAGTGCTAAATTACATCATCTAAATAGCATTATTTATATGTGGCTTGGGAAGATTTTATATGCTTTCCTCCCCTGCAATAGATTGATGTGTCTTGTCTTTTATGTGAATGATTAGCATCAATTTTTATTTCCTGAACAAATACTTTTAGCAAAGCAAACATAAATAGGCTAAAATACATATTAGGTAATCCACATATGAATAATTGAGAGTTGACTGTTAATGCTTTTTGGATCATCCATTGTTTTGTATTATCTGTGCTTTTTTGTTAGTGTGGTCAGGTTAAAGCTGATTAGCTTCTTTTATCTCTACAATGAAAATACTTTAAAAATTACGCAGATGCCAAGCTAAATTGAAAATAATTATGTAAAACTAAATGTAACATATGTCCAAAGTCACAGGATTGAAAGAGAACCTAAACCTAAGTACATTCTTAAAATTCATCCTTTTATAGTCTTTGATCCAAATGGATTGTGTAAACTGAGCAGAGCACCTGGTAATGATGAAATTTCTTTAAAATACAGTAGAATTGAGGGTATTGAGACTTCAAAATGTCTTACTGAGTAAGAAATACAAAAAATATTTTTTTAATTACCTGGATTTTTAAGAATTTGGCTCTTTTAATTACTTTGCCATTTTTTACCCTAGTATATTGAAGATTTAGATTTATAGTAGTTTGTTAAAGTCAGTATATTTCTGATCAGTATTTTATAGAATTGGGGTAGTGTTCTTGTGAATCAGGAAGGCACAATTCTTGGCTTGTATTCAGTTTATGTTACAGTTGGATACAGTTACCTGTATCAGGGCATAATATAAGACAATAATATTTGAAGAACCTGTCAGTTGTCCTTAAAAAGGAATCAAAATCTGGAGGAATTCAGAAAAAAATGTGAGACAAGTAAGGAATAGCTTAGAGGAAAGACCTCACAGAAGTCTCAACGTCTATAAGACCTTTGCTTAAAAGGGTAGCATTTGAATAGGTAGAACTTTGGATCAGTGTTTTAAAAATTGTAACTTAATTTTGTGAACTAACACATTCCTGGCGTATTATTCAGTATTTGAAGGTAATGTTGAGAAAAAGTTGGTGATGAGTTCTCTGTATAAATCTCTTAATTATTCAAGATTGATTACAGAAAAGTAGGGCTCTTCTGACTTTTGAAAGTAGTGTGGGACTGGACTGAGAACTTATAGGCATATTGTGAAATAATTGTGTGCTTGTGACTATGAGTATATACATGCTTGGCTGTTACTCCAAATCCAAGTAGAAGTGATTTTTTTTTCTTCCATTGTTTTGTAGTATATGTGCTTCCTTTCTCCATCATTAATACTGCATGTTCTAAGGGCTCTGTAAATTTGTTACCAAACTTCTAGATGTATGCGATTTGGAGATAGAGATTATAAATAAGATGGGAAGTATTTTATTTTCCACACTAAAATGACCATATTTTTTGATCTCAGATTTAAACATGTGGTCTCACAGTGAGATAGAATATTTGAAGTTAAAATCCTTCTGAAAAGCATGGAATGTTTCATTGCTAAATCCAGGCACCCTACCCAGGCCTCTAGTTATTTGGGTAAAGGGTGTACTGGGGAAATTATTGTTTTTACTAAAGCAGCAAAATGAGAATTGCATTACCACTTGCAGGGATTTTAGTAATCGTGTTCAGAATCTAGAATCTAATTTCATGTGTTTCTTGTAATGAATAAAGAGTGAAGAGACACAGAAGCTGTAAACAAAGAAGACTACCAAGTAATTTACTTTCAGTTACTAAGAAGGAACAGCTTGCCAGATAAAAGTGTGTTTAACTGCTTTTAGATGTTTATATATACATATACGTGTGTGTGTGTGTATATATATATACATACATACATATATATAGTTTCATACTTTGAGAACTCACATCTTAAGATAGTATTACTAATTATTTCCATGCTTAATGTTCATCCCTCGTATACTAAGACTTTTAATTGCCGTTTTTTCTCCACTCATAATTTTGTATAATACGCTCCCTAACCTTCACCACACCACCACCATCACCACCAGCCCCCTCCCCAAGGGAAAAAAAAAAGAGGGAGAAAAAAGAAAAAGAAAAAACTGAGGGGAATAGAGTTGCAGAAAGAGTGAGAAGACTCCAGTGGTTGGAGGTAGGTGAGCTGTGAACTCTTAACATTTAGCTATATGGCAGTTTCTTTGTGTGTGACCAGGTGGCTGGTAGAATATTGTGGAACATTTTATTTACATGTGTTGTGGATAAGTTTTTAATTGTTATCTGTCACGATTAGTATAAAATCATGATAATGGAATATTTGAATACAAATAGCTAATTTCTACTTTGTTTTAATTTGAACGACTTAAGAGTTTTATTTTATTGCTGTAGCTTATATTTTCAGTGTTAGTTTTGAATGGCATAACTTGGTCCAGACAGGTCATATTAATTCTTCTGTAAGATTTCATAAGTCATATAAGGATAATTCTCAACATAAGTTTTAACAACTTTTTAGTGAGTTAAATTTTAGATTAGCATAGCCTTAAAAATGTTTAAATCACTTTATGTATTTTAATAAGAACCTTAAAATAGCCTTTTTCTCCTTTGTTATGGGAGAATTCAGTGTTACATGTTCATGTTTCAACAATGTTTTGAATATAGAAATATACATTATTGTTTTACCTAGTGAAATGGAAGAAATTTAAAAGGATACTGATTATTCTTCAAAACGAAATAATAAAGGAGAAGATTAGGGGATTTGGATAAACTGTAGCACTTATCTTCTTATTGTTTCTTCTAATAGTTTTGTTTTATTTAAAAAGTTTAGACTTATTTTTGAATCCTAGGAAAAAATTTTCACTTATATCAGTAATTGTTTCTATATTCTAAAGGTACAGTAGAGAAAAAGTGTAGGTATTTTTAAAATAAGTAATTACGAGTAAATGTTCACTTGGTGTACTTGAATATGACTGGATTTGGGGGCGTATGTGTATATACATATTATGTTTATTTTAACCATGTTCGGAAGCTACTTTAGAAATTTATTTTATTAGCCCTCTCTCATTCAAAATAGGAATCTTCTCTCTGGTACCTGACAGATGTCATCTATCATTATTCTAACCTTTCATTTATAGATATCTTATTCAATGCTGTTTCTTTGCTGAGCAGCCATGTTGGTTAATGAAGTTCTTATCAAATTAGCCAAAATTTAATAAAGGAATCATTTTTTAGTAATTGGTCCTACTTCATTTTTTATTTTATAAGTATTTACAAATAAAAGTAGTAGGTGTACTCAAGTTGGATGCTGCCATGTGCTATTAGAGTCTTGCCCTTTTCTGTGATACATGCCAGTCACCAGCTACTATCAAGTATTGCTTGTGTGTCCAGCGTTGTTCTGGTTGCTAGATTTGTAAGACTCGGTCTTTGATTACCAAAAAAAAATCGCAACCACCATATTTTGAACTCTGTGTTGGAAACTGTTAAAAACATAGCTTAAATTATCTAATTTAGTCTTCCTACGTTTCTTAAAAATATGTTTTAATATCCTTATATAACTGAAAAAGATAGTGGAGCACAAGAGGATGCCTAACTAGCCCCAGGTCATACTGCCAGTAAAAGAGAGAGGTAAGATTCAGATCCCATTCACTGTTTTTGATTCTAAAATCTATGCACCTAACCCTTTACAGTCTTTCTAAAAACAAGGACAGTAGAAGAAAAAAATCCTATTGCTGGAATAATTAGTGACTGAATGAGTTGGAGCCCTTAAGCAGGTTATTGGCTGAGCTCTGAAATGTACATTTTAGCAATTTTGGATAAAATTATTTCTATAACTATTATGTACTCTCTCCTTTCTTAAGAAGGATATATCAACTATAGTTTAACTTTTTATCTTTGGCTGGGGTCATCATGATGTATATCGATTCTTATGTTGAAGGTGGGGGAACAATTTATTATTACCTTGTATGACATTGGACTGTTTTTTTTGATCTTATGTGCTGTTTCCTTGCACTCAACTATCACTTTACATTGCAACTACCATTCCTATATTTATCAGTCCTTTATTTTCTTACTTTTACTGTGTTGTAAAATAGAAACCAACTGGACTTGTTAATGTTATATGGAAAACAGATATAAATAGGTCGTGATTATGAAGAATTAAGGGGCCCTGCTGACAGTAATATATATTACCTATAGTGACTAAACCTGGTACATACATACTTTGAATCTTCATTGGCATTTTTTGGAGTGCTTACTTTTACATCCTGGTTGTTTTCCAGATAGCATTGCCTCATAGCATAGTTTAAAGCAGGTAAAGTATGACTTGATAGAGTTAGAATATATGTATGCAATATGGATGGCAGGATTATCTAAAGATAGACATTAAGGTACAAAATATGGCTAATACGAACAAAATAACATTAATGTACTAATTGCATAGTATAGAGACTGTCCGGCTCTGTAGCTAAGAACAGGGTCTTTAGAGTCAGACAGATCTGGATTTGAATTGTGACCCTGCCTTTTAGGGTTTTTTTGAGTTTGGACAAGTTGCCTTCTCTGAGATGTTTTCTCATCTCTGCTGGAAATAACACTTGAGAAGTGAATGAAATGTTTGTAAAATATTTATTATAATTTTGGCACATAGGTATTAGGTGTTCTTTAGTAGTCATTTAATGCAAAGAAGATGAGAGAAGGGAGAGAGAGGTATGAGCTGGGAAAAAATAAAGTGGGGCATTGTTTGTTATCAGATTATTCTCAGAAAGAGTATAATCAGATCAAAATAAACTGCTCAAAGTACAGGTTAGAAAAGCGGTTGGAACAATTAGAATTCCAACTCAAATGTTTTGTGTTGACCTAATTAAATTGGTGCAATGATTACTGAAATTGGTTTAGTATTTCTGCAGAGAAAAAGGAAGGATCATAAACATTTCTTGATCCTTACTTCAGTGATAGTCTCATGTGGAGATATCAGTCTATTAATACGTTAGATTTACAACATGAAGTTTCAATTATTCATCAGAATTGAAAAGTTGTTAGAGTATATAATAGAGATGCTTCTCCTTGAGCAAGAGTGTAAAGGATTAAGTATCTTTTTGATTCTCTTTCTTAAGAGCTCAAAGGAGACCCTTAGAAGTCTAATCTTGCTCCAGGTTTCCCACATGAGGGAGCTGTATTGTGATTGATTTTTTAGTAGCTATATTAGAACTGTAGGAGATTAAGTGAGAGTGTCTAAGACCTACCTCACTGAGAGTTATAAAGTGTCTTTGTGTGATTGTTTTTCTGTCTTTCCCTTAATATTTTTCAGTTTCTCTCACTGGTTTCTGTTTCTTTTTCTATTTCTAGTCTTTCTTCTGGTGACTCTTTAATGTAATAATGTAATAGGACATGCCGTAGAAATGGACTACATTTGTGTGTGTGTGTGTGTGCGCGCGCGCTGTATTTGATAGTGTTTTGTGTTCCTTGATTTAAAATAAATTTTAATTGTTAAAGAATTTTTTGTTTTTGTTTTTACTTCATCCTTCATTAGATTTTGGGGGTTATTTTTCCCTGAGAGTTGGTGATGCTTTGCTAGAAAAAAATTTTACTGCTCATCTCTTGGTGTTTGTCCCTAAGAAATTAGAACTGAGTATTGCATAGGAAATTGATTAAACATGTGAAAGCAACTTAGCAATATGTGCTAAGCATAGATTAGTAGAAAAAAGAACAATTTTACTTATTTCAGTATGCAAGAACAAGAGGAAATGTGAAAGTGAAACAAATATTCACTATACTGGAGGTGAAGAAGTTTCTGACAAGTGCATTTTCTAAATGGTAATAATTTAAAAAATATTGTATTTACTTTGTTTTAAATATTCAAAGTGTTTTAAATTTTTATGTATCTACTCTGGAAGTATGAGATACAATGAGTTTGGAATTCCCTGAAGGCAGGAACGTTTAATAGCCTGGGAAGATCCTTGCTGATTCTGAATCTAGACTGTTTAGTTCACTGAGTGTGGATTATTAGCTAACAGAAGAATACTTGGTTTTAATGGTGAATTTTGAGTGATTGCTTGTTTGATTCTATCAATTGGGAATGACAGAATGCAGTAAATCTGTATTTTTAACCATGTTTTTCAGGATTATATTACTTACTGCTCTTGTACATACTGGTACATCATTTTTTCCCCTAAATGTTTTATTTTAAATTTCTTTCTTTTTTTTAATGTTTTTTAATTTATTTCTGAGAGAAAGAGAGAGAGAGACAGCGTGAGCAGGGGAGGGTCAGAGACAGAGGGAGACACAGAATCTGAAACAGGCTCCAGGCTCTGAGCTAGCTGTCAGCAGAGAGCCTGACGCGGGGCTCAAACCCACAAACTGTGAGATCATGACCTGAGCTGAAGTTGGTCACTTAACCGACTGAGCCACCCACGCACCTCTCCCGTAAATGTTTTAAATGATTTTTTCTAGAATAGAACTGAAATAAGTAAACTGTTGGTTGTCTAACACGATCAGAGCTTCGTCTAAAATGATATTTTGATTATTAAAACATTATGAAATGTGAAGTTATCAAATAATGCATTGTTTTAGCAGACAGTATGTAAAAATTATGTACTTTGAAGTAGATGTTTTCTTCCAAGCAGTCTCTGGATGATATGTACTTGTTCTAGTGTGATGTCACTGTTCAAAACATTTTAAGAATTCTGCTTCTGATATAATAAGTTTTATTATAATATAGTCCTTTAGATTGCTATTTGATTTGTCCTTTGGGGATGAATTGGAGTTTGGGAACTGATCAACTATAAATTGGGCTCAAACATAATGGGGATTCATTAATTGATTTTTTTCACTTATTAATTTGAAAAGATTTCATTGAGTACCTGCTATATTCTCAGTACTGTATTAAATACTGGAATGTGTATGATGAAAATTTTTCTAAAAAATATGCTACCACACTCTATGTGATGACTCCCATTGTAATCTGGTCCCTGACTACCTTTACAACCATTCTCATTTCCTAACTCTTTTCATCTTACTCTAATTGGCAAAACAGCCTTCTTGCCATCCAATCCTACTCATATTCTCTTTTCAGAGCCAGAATCTTTGTACCACCTTTACATTCTGTCTGAATTGTTCTTCCCCCAATATTTGTAGGCTTGATCCCTTCACCTAATTCTTTGTTCAAATATAAGTTTATCAATGAGGCCTGCTCTGATCATTCTATTGCAGGTAGCCCTCATCTCCATCACTTTCAGTTCTTTTGTATTGTTTTCTCTTCCATATCCCTTGTTACTATTGCCATTATGGTATTACTTACTGTTTTTCTCCATAGGATCTAAGTTTTGTGAGGACACTTTTTTGTTGTTCATCATTGTATCCTCAGTGCCTAGAACAACGTCAGCACATTGTATGTGCTTGATTAAATATTTATTAGCTGAATAAATGACTATCAGGTTTAATATTTTAGTGCGAAGGCTTCAGATTGCTCACTTAACATCTCGACTATGTAGTCACTTCTATCACTGTGTGTCAAACTTAATAATTACCTTATTATAAAAATCTTTATATATTTTTCATCTGGGTTAAGAGCAGTACTTTAATGGGGCCAAAGCAGACACCCAGGAGACATTGTAGCCTCATTCCTTGTCCTTATTTTACACATCAAATCTGTGACCAGATGATAATGATTTTGTTTCTGAAATACCTGTCAAATCTATCATTTGTATTTCTGCTGCCATGCCTTTATTCAGTCCCCCATTTACTTTCCTGGATGAATGCACTGGCTTCATAACTACTCTTTCTATTCTAGCTCTGTCCTCTCCCAGGCTCCCCTCTGCTGTAGTTAGCAACAAGTAGAAAACTTGTAGAAAACAGAGTTAATTTTAATTTCCAAAGTGGGGTTCTGTGTTTATCTTCCTTCTTTGGGCTTTTACAGTATGTAGAACTTTCTGTGTTTCCTTGCTTATAATATTGTGCCTTCCTCAGTGACAGTTGGCAAATACTTATTGACCTTTACTATGTGCAGGGTACAGCTCTTTTCCTGGTGAGTCAGTGGTAACAGAGATTGAGTCTCTGCCCTTGAGGAGATTATGTTTTAGTGGAGAGAACTCAAGACAGTAAACATGTGAACACGAATGTTAATTGCTAATAAATGCTCTGAATAATATACAGTTGAATATTTGAAAGAAAGTTGATTGGTGGTTGGGGAGATCTGAGGGGAAGGTCTACTTCTTCCAAGTGAAGAACATAGGGTACAAAGGCCCAAAAATAAGAAAAGAACAAATAAGGGCTAGTGCTTAATGAATGAGAGGAAGAGTAGAGAGTATGAGACTAGAGAGGTAGACAAGTAATAACTTGGCCATTAGAAGGATTTAAGCAGGGGAGTGACATTATCTGATTTAGAAAGATCACTCTGGCTGTTCTCTGGATAATGGACTCAGGTCCCTAGAGAAGGCCATGCATGACACATGTCACTAAATCAATGTTAATTGAATGAATAAGTGAGTGAATTAATCCTTTCACTTTATATCCAGTTTGAATTACATGAGACTTCAGTATTCAAGAGAAAGCCACCAAACCTACATTGTAGAAATGATGATTGCATTAAAATAGGTCACTTTTTTGTGACCGAATCACGTTAGTGGTTTTGAGGTAGCAAATAACGTCTGAGTTGTCATTAATGACAATTCTTTGTGACCGTGAATAGAAATGCTATATTTATTCATTTATTCAGGTAATTATTGGCTATATATCATAGGCGGACTACTTTATTCTCATAAGTTTTCTGAAGTTTCAAGATTGAAATTACAAGATAAGGGGCGCCTGGGTGGCTTAGTCGGTTAAGCGTCCGACTTTCGCTTAGGTCNAAAAAAAGATTGAAATTACAAGATAAATCAGATCTTGCTCTTAAAGTTAGTTGCTTGTCATTCAAAAAAATGTAGACTGATTGGATAGTTAAGCTTGATTGATAGATTAGAAGTCTGAGAAGGGAGTTACTAGCCTTGTATAACCTCTGTAAAATATGATTCTTTTCATTTCACTTTCCTTCACTTTCCTGGTGCTGCTGCTAGATGTTTTCCTTAGGTGTTGAATCTATGATTGGAAGTATAAAAAGTAAGGAAAAAAGAGGAATGGGGATAGTTAATTTTATTTTTGGGAGAAGTTAATTTTACCTTTATTCTCTTTAATGTGTTTTAAATTTTTATTCTGAACACGGGCTCTGATAAATACGCAGGATAGCAGGTAAATTTTGGGGGGAAATCTTGTCTTACATTGTAACTTTTATTGACATATTTTTAAAAATTGTACTTTTTTTAAGTAAATGTGATCTCTGCAATATGTAATCTTTTAGCATCTAGTTTTTGAGCTGTTTCAGCTGGTTGTTCAAGTTAAAAATTTTTACTTTTTACCCAATTTTGCTTTTTTTAAGAGTTTATTTATTTTGACAAGAAGAGAGAGAACTATCAGGGGACAGAGCAGAGAAGGTGGGGGGGTGGGGGCAAGGATAAGCAGGCTCCACACTGACAGTAGAGAGTCTGATGCAGGGCTTGAACTCATGAACCTTGAGATCGAGATCTAAGCCAAAGTGAGAAGCTTATGTGACTGAGTCACCCAGGGGCCCCTAATTTTGGTTTTTAATTTCTGTGCATGAACAGTTATTATTTTTTAGTAATCTCTACATGCAATATAGGGGCTCAAACTCATGATGCCACAGTCAAGAGTTGCATGCTCTTACAAATGAGCCAGCCAGGCACCCTGTGCAGGAACATTTATTTATTTAATAAATATTTTTTTACTTGCCAGGCAAGGTTCTGAGTCCTGATTTTTTTTTTTAATTTTTTTAATTTTTTTGAGAGAGCGAGAGATGGAGGGAGAGAACAGGACAGATCTCACTGAGGTCATGGTGTGAGCCAGAATCCTTAAGTTGGATGCTTAACCGACGAGCTACCCAGGCACCCTCTGAATATTTTTTAAAGAAATTATAGAATAACTACATCTGTGCCTTTGGTAAAGTAAAACCATGCTTTAAGGTTGGCAAGTGAATGTGTGTGCTATGGCAGAGGTTGCTCAGGGATCATGACATTCTTTCCCCTGCCTACTACTGAGGCTTCAGAATCTTCAGGGTAGTATTCTTGGCAACCCTAGGGTTGACACTAGACTTGAAACGTGTTTTGCCATAACAAATATGATTATATAATGTCCAGGTTTTGGTTTGTTGATTGAGGGATGTTTTTCATTTTTAGCAAATAGAGGAGGACTTAACTGTTTATTAAGCTGTATTATTGTTTTTCACTGTTAGCATCTCCCAGAGAAAATATTGGAGCAAGGCATGGTAATAGCCTAAAATAAATTAAGTAAGAGAAATATGAAAAATTTTGATGAGTGATCTGCCTTTAAAAAATAATTGCTAGATGAAAGTATTTGAGTGCAATCCTAATTAACACTCGAATGAGTACTTTTACATGCTATTAAATTTAATCGCTAGAAGTAGCATGCATCTGATTCTTAACTGATACTGTTATTTCTTCATTTGGTATTTATCCCTTGTTCTGAACTGAGCATTTTTAGGTGAGGAACTAGTGTAGTTGAAGTTTCCTGGTATGGAAGCTTAAAGTTGAAGCTGAATAAGCTGAACTCTAAACCTAGAGTTTAGAGTTGGTGAAAACTTTAGAGATGACTTACTGTAGTGAGACTTTTTTAAAAAGAAGAGGTCTCTCTCTCTCTATAAAGGTAGATCAGCTGTTATTGTACTTTGAGGAGACTTATGCCAATATTAAGCAAGTTGTCTGAGATAAATTGATCAGAAACACCTACCCCCACAATTGTTTTTATTGTATGCTTACACACATGCACACACATAAAATAGGAATTGTAAATTATATGAAATAACATTATTTCCAACCTTGTTGGTAATTTGCACAGGCCTGAACTAACCACTCTTTACTTTTGTATTACTGTATTTTTTTATAACATCAATTTAAGTTTGATGTTTTGCTTAGAAGATTAGCATATTGTTTCTTTTTTTGAAAATGATATATTCCTAATTATTATTGTGAAATGAAAATTGTATTTGTAGTAGGGGAGATCTGGATTCAAATTCTTGCGCCATAATATGCAGGGAAATAGCTGACATGCTGTTTAATTTTCTGAACCTAAATTTTCTTATATATGGGAAGGGATATGCTATTGTGCATCTGCAAGATTATAAGTATTAAATGAGAAAATTTGTTCAAAGACCTTAGTGTCTGGCAAGTGCTTAGATAAAAATCCAGAGAGTGTTATTAAATTAATAATAGTTATTTATCTGTTCTTTTGATCATGGACATTTGGGTTGTTTGTAATTCCTTGCTGTTATGAACAATTATAAAGAATGATTTTATACATAGTCTTATACGTGAATTGTGGTACTCATACTTAAGTTTCTCTGAGTTAAAGAACTTGATGTAGTAGAATCATTGCTTATATATCTCTAATATCCTATATCAATGTCCTCATAGTATCAATATGTAAAAATTGCTCCTGAGTGTACTTTTGTCAACAGTTGAGATTATTAGATTTTTATTAAAAATATTGTTATTATAATTATTAAACATAGACATAAGTAGAGGCAAAAGTATAGGAATTCATGAATTGCTCATTCCACTTCAACCATTGTAAACATATGGGCCAATCTTATTTCAGTTGTATATCTGCCTCCTCCCCTCGTGAATAATTTTAAAACAAATCCCACACATACAATATATCATTTGTAAATACATTAGTATGTAACTCTAAGGAATAAGGACTTTTAAAATCTGTAACTATACCATTAATACTACTAAGTAAATTAACGGTAATTTCTATATCTCATCTAATATCCAGTTAAAGCTCAAATTTCCTGATTGTCTTACAGATAACATTTTAAGTTAGGTTTCATACAAGGTTCATACACTTTGGATTAGATTTTTAATATGTAAAAAAAGTAAACTGTTCATCGAGTTGCTTTTATTTCCCAGTAATCTGTTCTTTTTGGTCTGTGTTAACAATTTTTTGCTTTGATTTTTAAAAAAATTTTTTAATGTTTTTTATTTATTTCTGAGAGAGAGAGAGAGAGAGACAGCATGAGCAGGGGCGGGTCAGAGAGAGAGGGAGATAAAGAATCTGAAACAAGCTCCAAACTCTGAGATAGCTGTCAGCACAGAGCCCGACGTGGGGCTCAAACCCACGAACCGTGAGATCATGACCTGAGCCAAAGTCGGGTGCTCAACTGACTGAGCCATCCAGGTGCCCCTTTTTTGCTTTGATTGTAAACACTTTTAGTGCAATAAGTTTACATAGTTATTTGCCTCCTACTTTGAGATTTATTGGGCATCCTGATTCTAAGAACTTCATGTCTTTGTACAATTATGAAAAATTCTCAGTATTTGACTTTTTGCATCTCCTGCATTTTTTTCTTATTTCCTTTAGGAACTCTTAGAAATACATGTTAGGCATTCTCATTATCTTTCTTGTTTTTATTTAAGCTTTTTCATGTATTTCCTCCTTTTCTTTTAGGGGCCACATTCGGTATAATGTCTTCAGATGTGTCTTTTAGTTAATTTTAATTAATTCTCCCCTCAGCTGTGTTTATTCTTTTTATTCTCCCCATTGAGTTTTTATTTTAATCATGATAGTTATTTCAAGAAATTCTGCTTGGATGTTTGTAATTATTTTTATTAAGTGTTCTTTTGAATCTTGTATTTTCAGTCCTTCCTTTTAAAATTGAGGTGTGTAGGGGCGCCTGGGTGGCTTAGTCGGTTGGGCATCCGACTTTCGCTTAGGTCATGATCTCGCGGTTCGTGGGTTCGAGCCCCGCGTCGGNGCTTTGATACTACAACTGCTGAGTTAAGTAGTTGTGACAGAGGTCAAATGGCTTTCAAAGTTTAAAATATTTGCAGTCTGACCCTTTATAGAGCAAGTTTGCCAGTAACCCCTGCCCCATGCTTTAGATATATAGAACATTATTATTTCATAGTTGGTATGTATATGATAGTACTAACATTTTAAGTCTTTTTTGATTGTTGTTTGTTTCTGTTTATAATAGCTTATTTTCATGTTTCCTTCTGTGTTTGTGATTTTTGCTTGTGTACTTAAATTTGTTAGGTTACTCAGGCAGACAGTGATTACCTGGTTGGGTTATGGGGCTGGTTGATGGTTGAGTTTGCTTTGGCTGCTGCCTATGAATATAGTAGATCAAGGACTACTTTATTTAATTCAGAGACTTTTAATTTTATTTTTTCCATGATGTTATATAAGTACTCTGTGACCCACTTCCCGTCTGGTAACCATCAGTTTGTTTTCTATAGGTGAGAGTCTGTTTCTTGGTTTGCCTCTCTCTCTGTTTCTCTCTCTCTCTCTCTCTCTCCTTTGCTCCTTTGCTTTGTTTCTTTTTTAATGCTTTTTTATTTTGGGGGGAGGGGCAGAAAGAGGGAGACAGAATCCCAAGCAGACTCTGTGTAGCTAAAACTCATGAACTGTGAGCTCATGACTTGAACTGAAATCAGGTATAGGACTCTTAACTGATGGTGTCACCCAGGCGCCCCTCATTTGTTTTGTTTCTTAAATTCCATGTGAGTGAGAACATATGGTAATTGTCTTTCTCTGACTGACTTAATTTCACTTTAGCATTACGTTCTCTAGCTCTATCCATGTTGTTGCAGATGACAAGATTTCATTTTTTGATGGTTGAATAATATTCCATTATATCAATATACATACATACATACGTATACGTACATATATATGTATATATACATATATATATACATACATATATATATATATCCTATGTCTTCTTTATCCATTTGCCTATCAGTGGACTCTTGGGTTCTTTCCATACCATGGCTATTATGCATAATTCTGCAATAAGCCTAAGGGTGTATATATTCCTTTGAATTAATGTTTTTGTATTTTCTGGGTAAATACCCAGTAGTGTGATTACTAAATCATAGGGAGTCCTATTTTTAATTTTTTGAGGAACTTCCCTACTGTTTTCCACAGTGGATGCACCAGTCTGAATTCCCACCAACAGTGCAAGAGGGTTTCTTTTTCTTTACATCCTCGTCAGCACCTTTTTCCTGTGTTTTTGATTTTAGCCATTCTGACAAGGGTAAGGTGATTCCTCATTATAGTTTTGATTTGCATTTACTTGATAATAAATGATTTTGAGCATCTTTTCATGTGTCTGTTCATGTCTTCTTTGGAGAAATGTCTGTTCATGTCTTCTGCGTGTTTTTAAATTGGATTTTTTGTTTTTTTGGTGTTAAGTCGTATCAATTCTTTATATATTTTGTTTACTAACCCTGTATCAGATATGCCCTTTGCACATGTCTTTTCCCATTAGTAGGTTGTCTTTTGGTTTTGTTGATTTTTTTTCCTTCTCTGTGCAAAAACATTTTATTTTGATGTAGTCCCAGTAGTATATTTTGCTTTTATTTTCCTTGCCTCAGGAGACATATCTAGAAAAATATTGCTATGGCCAATATCAGAGATATTATTGCATGTGCTGTTTTCAAGGATTTTTGTGCTTTCAGGTCTCACATTTAGATCTTTAATCCATTTTGAGTTTATTTTTGTGTATGGTGAAGGAAAGTGATTCAGTTTCATTCTTTTGTAGGTAGCTGTCCAGTTTTCCCAACACCATTTGTTGAAGAGACTGTTTTTTTTTCCTATTGTATATTCAACAAGGAGTTACTTTAAGTTAAAATTCTCATGTTGGGATTTTTTTTTTTTTTTTGGACAGTGCAGAAGTATATATATCAAAGTTCCACAGCTTTGTACAATGGGTTCAAAATCTCAGAGAAATCTTTTATTTGTTTTGTTTGCAAAATCTATGCTGTGTTTACCCAGAGGTGTTTGTTTTGGTTTTGTTTTGTTTTGTTTTGTTTTGGCTGTCTGCCTCTGTTGGATACATGTTCTTCCAATTCACACTTTTTCCTAGGGAAGTTGTCTTTTTTTTTTTTTTTAATGTGTATTTATTTTGAGAGAAAGAGGGAGGGAGGGAAGGATGGACGAGCAGGGAGAGAGGGAGAGAGAATCCCAAGCAGGCTCTGTACTGTCAGCGCAGAGCCTGATGTGGGGCTCGAACTCATGAACTGTGAGATCATGACTAGAGGCAAATCAGGAGTGAGATGATTAACTGACTGAGCCATCCAGGTGCCCTCATAGGGGACTAGTCTTTTCTAAGGTCTGATTTTGTACAAGATGGATTTCTTGTCTTTCACTGGCCCAAGGGTGAGCCATAGTCCTCAAGTCCTGCACTTAAGCTCTAGAGCAGTGTTTGTCAAACTTTAATGTTGTTTTGGAGGGCCCCAAGATCACTCACAGGTTTGATAATTTACTAGAGCTCATTATGGCAAGAGGATACAAAGCAAAATCAGCAAAGGGAAAAGTACATTGGGTAAAGTTAGGAGAAACCAGGTACAAGCTTCTAGTGTCTCTCCCCAGCAGCAAATTGTGAGAGCAAGTGACATGTTGTCCACCAGGGAGTTTGTTGGAGACCCAGGGTTTTTATTGAGGACTTGTCAAGTAGCCACCTTCTGCCTGGCAGGCAACAACATTTTAGACTCACAGAAGGAAAGCAGATATTCAGCATAAACCATATTGCTTGTGTGAAGAGGTTAGGCCCAGTGAGCCACTCTTGTCAGGTAGGGTGGTGGGAATCTTCCCTACATTTGTTTCCAGATGCCAGCCAAGGGCCAACTTTGTAAAGTAAGCAATCCTCTTAAAGGAAAAGCGGTTAGGTCTGCTAGGTTCACTTTTTTCTGTGTAAATGTGTAAATGAAGCACCTGAGGATTTTGTTTTAATGAAGAGTCAGATTCCGTAGGTATAGGAGGGCTCACCATTCTGCTTTTCTGACAGCATTCAAGTAGTACACATGTTGGTAGTTCACAGACATATTTTGTTAGCCAGCTAGTTGCTCTGAAGGCTAGAAGGCCTTCTTTCCATTTGTGCTTTTATCCTAAACAGCAAGTTTTTATTTTGAGTAGTAGGAAATTTTTTTGTGCTGAGGGTTAAATTTTGTGCTTACCAAAAGTAGTTATTTCTCGAGTGATGTGGTTTGTTTCTTACTAAACTTTATCAGACTTGAGTAAAGATATCTAAATGTATATGTCAGTATTGCCACAAATCTGTGTCATTGGAAAAATGGAAAAAGGGATAGTTGCAATAACCTGTAGGAAAGAGTGCAGGGTCTGGAATGTTGGTAGTGTTAATTGTACAGTCGTAAGTCTCTTAGCCACAACTTTGAAAAGCCAAAAACTCTGAAAGTGAAAACTATTTTCATGAATAACTTGACCTGAGGAAACCTAACCTAAACTCATTTGACAACAAAACCTGACCAGAATTTGTATTATCTCAGTGTGTCTACTCACATCTTTCACCTAAAACAATACTGCTGTGGGTAAGTACACAGTGTTTCCTCTAACCTTTCGGGGGTGGTGCATCTCTGGTAAATATAACATTTTAAAATAAAAATGTTTGAATTCCTAGCTTTATCTGACCCCAGGTTTTCAAATGAAACATCGTGGTCCTTTAGTGGAAATATGGAAAATGAATGTCTCAAAAGCATTATCAGAATGCATAAATAAATATAAAAAGAATTAGCAGTTAGATCATAGTCAAACCTCCTGTTCATGCAAGATGTAACTGAAGAAACATGTTATACTGGCTTCATTTATAGTAGTTCAAAGCTCTGAAAGGTTAATTCAAAGAGAATTTGTAAATTTGCTTTTAGATTTTGATTATTGGTATTAATGTAGTTTTGTTTGCATGTTCAGGTGAAATGTAGGGAAGAATAACAAAAACTTGTAACTAGATGACTTGTTTACACTTACATTAGACAAATTAATTATGTATTGTAGTTTTGTGATTAAAATGATCAGTTTTTAAACTTTGTATTTTAAGTTTACTTATTTATTTTGAGAGAGAGAGTGCAGGCAGAGAGAGAATCCAAAGCAGGCTCCTCACTGTCTCTGCAAAGCTTGATGCGGGACTTGAACTCATGAACTGTGAGATCATGACCTGAGCCGAAATCAGGAGTCTGCCATTTAACCAACTGAGCCACCAAGGCCCCCTAAAATTATCATTCATCAGTGTTGATGAAAAGGTTAATTTCTCATGTGTTTCCTTTCATGCATGGGACTCTAGATTAGCCAGTCTGGTTTTTTTTTGNATTTTAGGTGAGTTGTGTCTTGTTTGGTGTACAGAAAGGATTTTACTTAACCATAAGAACATAAACAATGCTAAGTATGGTAATATCTGCAAGTCACTGATTCAGAACATAGTAATATATAAAAACAGGAGTCTATTGGGAGATAGCCTTTATAAGAGATGCGTAAGATACATATACTAAGATATTTGATAATTACCTGGGATATTTGGTAACTACCTGGACGTAACTTCCTAGTTAAGACAGTATTTACTGTTTCCTGAAAAAGGAAATTTTGGGAAGTTTTTTTTTCTTCTTGATAAGTTTAAATTAATTTGATTATTGGACATAATGAATTTGAGGTAGACAGACCACCAAACAGACTGAGCTATGGGTGCTCTATTTAAAGATAAAATCTAGAATTGATAATTTGAGGAGTTGTTTACTTGAAAAATGAAAACTGACCTTATTATAGTTAGGGAGTCAATGGAAAGAGAAACTGGAGGGCAAAAGATAGAACTTTAGGTCATGTTAAAGGGTATGAAGCAGGAGGAACACAGACAGAGGGACACGCAGGGAACAGTGAGAAATAGTTATGAAGGAGGGCCAAGACAGTATTATTACAGTAACTAAGGGAGAGAAGGTAGATTTGGGTATCATACTGGCCAGTTCTGTAATGGAAAAGTCAAGGAGTTTGAAAAGCTGAGAAAAAGCCCTTGCATTAGGGCAAGTAGTAAACTTGAGAACAACTTTAGTGGAACAGTGGCCTAGATTGATGATGTTTAGGACATGATGAGGTAAGAATAAATTAACTTGAAGTTCAGAGATTTGTTAAAAGAAAGAAGTAATGTTACTTCAAAAATGGAAAAGAGTGGCAGAAGCCGGTTTTGTTTAAAGATAGGTTAAAAAAGTTAAAGAGATGAATGAGAAGTAGTTAACTCATGGTAGAAATACTAGAATCAGATAAAATGTAGAATCAGGAATACAAATGGAAATGTTAGGTAATAATATTGTAATAGATTTCTAGCCCACACTAAAATGTCCGGAAGCCAAAGTGAATTTTTACCCTTTTGCTCCTTTATTAGTTTTTTAGAGTGAGGCCCTTCATTATGTTCATAGAAGCCACCTGTCAGACAAGTGATCTGAACTATAAATAGTCATGTTTTGTAGAGAAAAATAGAAACATGAAAGTAGCTGTACAAGCAAAATGTACAGCTAAGTTCTAAATAATTCTAATAGGCTTGGTGTATATCACAGTTGTCTACGCCTTAGGCCCAGCTGTTCTATTCTTTTACAGGTTATTTACATAGTGAATTGTTTCAAAGATGAACAGGAACTTTCTCATATAATAAAAGATTCCTAATTAGGGTACTGTGGAAATCTAATAATTTTACAAATATCTTTGTAAATATAATAAATTAAGACATAGAAATTGTAGTACAACATCCAGTGATTATAATTTTAATACAGTAATTGCTTTTAGTTAGCTTTACTATCTTAGCAACTGCTCTAGTTGCAGATAGTATTTTTTATTTTTTTCTGCCAAAAAATGACATTAAAATAAATGTGTGACAGAACTCTTTGAATGACAGCCTGTAAACTGGTGAGTATCTTCTGTGTATTGTATATATTTGTGTATAGTTTGTACTTGTGCACAAAGTAAAGTGCTTTGGGAATTTGATTACAGTTCTCTTCCACAGATAACTCATTACTGTGTTACAAACCCAAGTATTCCACTTATGTCGAATTTTATTGTGAGAAAGGGAAAGAGATGAACTCTAAGAAAGCACATCGTGCTTTTTTTTTTCCTTTTCACTTTGAAGCAGCCTTTCTCCATTTTTTACCTCAAACGCCAGAATCTTCTTTACAAGAAAATCTTCATAGGTTCACAGATCGTTTAGCATGTAAAAATAGACAAAGATGGAATGATTAGAGGACTCTTAGGGAAGGTACGTAGTTAGGCTTTAAGTTCTTTATCCTACTATTGTAACCCAGATCATGATTTCTAATACTGCCATCATTATAAATACAGTGTTTAGAAGTGTGGGGAGAGGGGCAGAGGAGGACCAGGAAGGTGGTTTTTCTGAAGGTAGAGAACAGGCTGGAATGTCTGCCTTTTTCTTTTTTTATTGTATTCCTAGACATTGTCATTTAAAACATTTTATATTTAACAAATTTGAGTGGGTAAAAAAAGGTAGATACCTTGTTAATTGTATTAAATAAATTTGTTCTTTCAGATTCCTTTTCAAAGCAATAGCGAGGTATTTTGGTTATATTTAGGGGACTAATTTCCTTTTTTTTTTTTTTAAAGATTTTCAGAGTTGTAAAATAGCTATGTTTTAAAGCAACGTGATCTTTTTTATTTCTTTTTTTTACAAACATCTGTACTGTAGCTATTGTTATAATTAATTATAAGATAGTGCTACCTTGTAAATTCTTGTATTTAATATTCAGAGTTCTGATATGGGGACCTCTTTTGTTACAAATGCTAAATTGTGAAAAATCAAGGTAGCAAATTCTTGTTTACTGTTAACAGAGAATAAATGTAGTCTGTAATATCTGATAATATAACAAATCTGTTTTTACTTTTATTTTTTGATTATTTGTTGAATTATACCAAGAGAGGATTGATACATGTGTATTGCTCAGTGAATTTTCACAGATTGACACACCTGTGAAACTAGTACATAAAGAAACAGCTTGGTATATTTTAAAGTTTTTATGAATTTTTTTCTGGATAGTATATTCAGTAACTTTTTTAAAGTGGTTACTAGTGTATCAACTATTCTAGGTGAGGATGACACAGTGGTGAACTAAAGCAGACTTAAGAGTGGGGAGCTAAAGGGGCGCCTGAGTGGCTCAGTCGGTTAAGCCTCTGACTTCGGCTCAGGTCATGATCTCACGGTTCGTGGGTTTGAGCCCTGCGTCGGGCTCTGTGCTGACAGCTGTCTCAGAGCCTGGAGCCTGCTTCAGATTCTGTGTCTCTTCCTCTCTCTGCACCTTCCCTGCGCATACTCTGTCTCTCTCTGTCAATAATGAATAAAACGTTAAAAATTACAGAAAAAAGAGTGGGGAGCTAAATATAAATGTGTAATTACAAACTGCTATGTATACTGAGTGTACATTATCTCATAAAAGGCAATCTGATGGCTGTAGAGTGAGTGATTATGTGTATACTGTGGAATAAGGATAGACATTAGATTGCTTAGGTTCAAGTTCTATTGTCAATTCTGGTACTTACGTGACTTTAGGCAACTAATGTCTCCTAAGACTCATTTCTTACTGGGAAGATGATAATAGTAACCTACCTTAATATAATTGGTGTGGACATTAAAAGATTATTCACGTAAAAATATTAGTATGATATTGTAGGTTCTCTGTGTGTATTAATAATTTAGTTTGTCTTAGCGGGTTTTGTTTGTTTCATATTGTAACATTCTTATTTGAAAATGATACAGAAGCATACTTCATAAAGTAGTTTCTTATCTCTTTTAGAGTTTAAATAAATATTCCAAAAGGGTATCAGAATCAAGTTGCAGAACATTCTGGCAGGCTTTCTAGCATGTTGTAGTGTATATAGGGATCATTGGGGTGCGTCTTGTAAATCCACATTACTGTGGGTTCCTTTCTAGGCATACGTGGCTCTGGAATCAGTATTTCTTATAATAACTCCTGTATTTCTTAGAACACAAGTTTGAAAAACATTGGGCCTGTAGGCCTCTTTTGTATGCGGGCCAAATAGCCAGTTATTTTGCTTCAACATTTTAACATACATCATTATGAGGTATTTTTTGTTGTTACTGTTTTTGGTGCTTATGTTTATTGCTACAAATGGTAAAAAATAATTCCCTAAGTGTGTACTTTCTCTAAGATTTTCTATTAGTGAATGGTGTCATGCATCAGGTTACCCACTTGAGAAACCTGGATTTATTCTTCCCTCCTCCCTCTACCTTTCTTCCTGTCTCTAATCTTCTACCTTTACAACCATCTCTGGTTCATTACTGATAAAGTTCTGGCATGGAAGAATTTGTAACATCTGTTTATACTTTTCTCCTTCCTACAGTCCATTTTCCAAACTTGTCTGTCTAAAATCCAGAGCTGATTATGCCATTTTAGTAAATACCTTTTGTCCAAAGAGATCTAAGTTTCTTAGTATATCTTAAAAGGCCATTGGAATGCATCTTCACTTTTCTTTATTTGTCCCTATCATCTAGTTTTCTAGGAATAAAGAATTTCTTGCTGTTCCTTGAGGAAAATAACACTTTTGCATGTTTCCATGCTGTTTACATACTACTTTTTGCTGTCTGTCTCTCCCCTTTTTAGTCTTTCTCTCACCCAGTGTTTATGGAGAACTCACCATGTGCCTGGCATTGTGTCAGAGGCCAGGGTTGCATGTGTGAAAAGATAGGTTTCCTGTCTTCACTTGTCATACTGTCTAGTAAAGTCTGTCGGGCACCTTTCTTTTCTTTTGTTCCCATGATGTTTATTACCAACCTTTCTGTTATATTACTATTAAGTGTTTATGTGCCTTTCTTCTCTCATTTAATTTTGATATCCAGGGCTGAGACCATATCTTATGTTTATTAATATTCTTCACCTAGCAGTAGGTACAGTATATGGCATATAGTGATCACTGAAATGTACAATTGAATAAAACTTAGAAATCTAAATACAGAACTACTTTCAGGATAGGCAAAACTATCCTTTATAGGATACATTTATATTTTTAATTATGTAAGTAATAAAATGGTTAAATACAATTTAGAGGGGAAGCCTTGCTACTGCTATATTATTCCCATTATATAATCTTAATATTACAATTTTTTTCTTTAGGAACTTTTGGAAGAATAGTCTATCATTTAAAGTTTCACTTAAAATAATTTAAGCCATTTATATTTATAATTTATTCAAAGAGTAATTTGAAATAAAGCCTATAAAATATGTAATTCTAATTATTAAGATTATATATTCATATATCTTTTAATTTTTTTCAATTTTTTTTTAACAAATAGTTTATTGTCAAATTGGTTTCCATATAACATCCAGTGCTCATCCCCACGAGTGCCCTCCTNATATATCTTTTAATAGAAGTTCTGTTCAAATGAATCATTTAATTATTTCTAGCTGACTTTTTCATGTCCTATACCTTGATCAATCCTGGCTTGTATCTTACAGTTATAACATGCTTGTAATAAATTAAACATGTAATTAAACATGTAATAAACCAACAAAAAACATGGTTTTTGTTCCTAGTATTGTAAACCAGTCGCATCAGTGAACTGGTAGATGTCACTTGTTTAATTTATCCAGTCAAAGGTATGAAATGATAACCTTCAACAAGAACCTCCCTTTCCCCTTCAATAGTATGTAAATGTTTACCCCTTGAAATCATTCAAAATGAGCAATTTTTTTTTTTTTTTGGAATTATAGAAAGGTAGATGTATTTTTGAATAAGTAGAAAGAGAAAAGTGTGAGGTGAGGTAACTTGACAATCCAGAATTTGAATCCCTGGGTCATTGGGAAGACCATCTCAAAATGTTACAGTAGAAGTCACCTTTGTCATTCCAGCCATCATAATACAAGTAGAACACCGAAACAGGAACCCAGCAAAACTATTCTACACTCTAGGAAAGAGAAATAGAGTACAGACCTCATTGTAAGGAAATCTTATTAGCGTTAGTTGAAGTTTACAATTACAGTAATCATATCATTTACATACCATGTGGGATCCTTTGCAGAGTGAAAGGAGGTGATATTAATAGTTCTAGTGGAAGGTGTTAATTGGAAGGCAGACAGATCAGATAGATACACTGCCATAACTGCTGCAGCAGTGGTATGAAGAATGTGTCATGGGAACATGCAGAGCAAGCTTTAGGTTAGGGAAACCTTTACACATCTGAGCCAGACTTGGAGAATGAGAATGATTTTCTCCCAAGTTGGGTAGACAAAAGCCAGGCCAGGCTAAAGAAACCTAATGTTGTCTTGCTGACCATTGTAGTCCTGCCTCTGTCCAAATCTTTCCCTCTTAAGAGGTGCTTCATGTCTGTCATACTTCTAAAACAGCCCTATGTGAAAATTTCCAGTTTTTAGTATGATAAACTTGACAGTTAAGATTATAATTTAACATTTATTGGCAGTAGTAGTTGATTTTCCTTGCACATCTCTACTACAGTATTTATATTCAAAATATGTCAGTGATTAAAAGATTATTACGTACTACAGAGAGGAAACATGATTGTTTTCAGTACGTGAAAGAAGATAGTACTTGTTTTGCATTCCTTATGGTTTTACCAGAACAAATGGTGAAAGTTAGAAAAGAGCATATTTTGTCATTGGTATAAGAGAAAGTATTCTATTCAATCCATAGGTTAAACAGTCTCTCCTGGCAAGTTCTGAGTTCCTATGCAGTAGAGGTAAAAAGAAGATTCTTTTCCTAGGATGCCATTAGTAGAATGCATCCTTTCCCTGCTAAATTCTGTCTCTTTGATATTAATAATTGTTAGAGTTACAGGAAATGTTAGAGAACTTGAAGCGGTCCTTCCTCAACTTTTGGACCTGTGGGTAAGGGTGACTAGATGTACCCAGTGTCTTGGCTAGTGAAGGGGACAGATTTGCTGTTGGCTTTTGCGAAGGTAACACCAACTATAGTAATTCCCGTGTACTTTTAGTCATCATGTCTGCTTTCAGTAATCATGGATTATAATAAAGATACTATTAAGCACATAAGAGATTTATATAGTAATGCTTAGTTATGTTATATTCTTATGCATTTAACTTTTCTACTTGTTGCTTACTAGAACATTTTTCATGTGTATTCACAAATAAATCACAGAAAATATTGTTTTACTCTGCTCCCGCTTCTAATTCCTATTTGATATTTTCAAGAGGCAAATAAAATGTTTCTACTTTATTTATTTAAAAATTTTTTTTTAAATGTTCATTTATTTTTGAAAGACAGAGCGTGAGCAGGGGAAGGGCAGAGAAACAAGGAGACACAGAAATCGAAGCAGGTTCTGAGCTGTCAGCACAGAGCCCGACACGGGGCTTGAACTCACGAACTGTGCGTGATATCATGACCTGAGCCGAAGTTGGCCGCTCAACCAGCTGAGCCACCCAGGCTCTCCCAGTTTCCACTTGAAAAATGAGCAAATCTTGGATCATAAAATTAATTCTCTAAAACATAAACTCATTAATTTAGACAGAGTAATATGCAAGTTAAACGTTTGCTTGGGCTAACTACATACTTTTCATATGATCTATAAAAATTGTTTTTACTGAAAAAGTAATTTTCAGTTATAGTTGCTACATTTATTAAGTATTTATTTTGGGCTAGGCACTATGCTAAGCACCTCACTTCTTACAACAATGCTTTCAAGGTTTGTAATTAGTATTTGCACTGTATATAGGAAAAAATAGATGCCCATGAGATTAAGTGATTTAGCCTACATGGTTTGTAGGTGAATAAACTGTATTTGATTCTAGTTCTTTTTCATTCCATAGTTGTTCTTTATAGTACTCCCAAATAGCTGGATGCCAGCAGTTTTGGTCATTAATTTACTACTTGTACTTGAGCCTAAATTTTTTTAGTATTTATTTAGTATTTATTTTTTTGAGAGAGGCAGAGAGAGAGAGAGAGAGAGACAGTGTGATCAGGAGAAGGGCACAGAGAGGGAGACACACAATCCAAAACAGGCTCCAGGCTCTGAGCTGTCAGCACAGAGCCCCACACGGAGCTGAAATTCGCCAAATGTGAGATCATGATCTGAGCTGGAGTTGGGCCCTTAACTGACTGAGCCACCCCAAACCTAAATTAAAAATCAATTATATGTTGTGTATTTATTGACTGATAAAGATATATTTATATAAAGTTTATTGCATGTTTCAAAGCAGTAAATATTGAAAAGCATTTAAAAATAAATGCATGCTTATTCACACATAAATACGTATACATGTGTGCATGTGTGTACATGTGCACCTGTACGGAGAATTGAGCTGGATGAGAATGAGTGTGTATATACATGTCTATAGATATATAGATGTAGATAAAAGGTTTGTTTACTGTTCTGTGTATATGTATCTCTGTGCATATGTGTTTATGTAATATTAAATTGCTGGATACTTAGAGTTGACTGCAGTTATTTCATTACCTCCAGAGAGATTCATCAGGAGCATTCATAGGACTTCTCAGTATACACCATAAGAGGAAAAGAGCCACTGTAATTCTGCCAGTTTTTTTTTTTTTTAATGTTTTGCTTCTTTGCTTTTGAATGGTTTGCCATCATAGTCAGTCACAGTTTTTTCCCCCTTATGCTGCTGTGGGTTTCCTAAACGTCAAGGCTTCTGGGAATATCCTAGTAGATTATCTCCTTTGTTCTTTATACTTCTCACATAGCACTGTTATCAGTAGGTAGTTTTGGAGAAGTTAAATTGGAAACATTAAGTGGTAGTAGGAAGAAATAAAAAGAGGTAAACTCCTTAAATTTCTTTTTGCTTCTTCTCCATCTTCCCCAATCCCCATAAAGACCACATTGATTTCAGCTTGCTCACTATTCTTCCTAGTGTTAAGTTCTGACTATCTAGCATAGGAGTTGGCAAATTACAGAGCCAAATTATGTGAGCGAAGTCCGGTTTATTGAAATAAACACATTTATTCATTTATATATTTTCTACAATTGCTTTCTTGGTATAACAGCAAAGTTGAGTAGTTGCAACAGAGACTTTATGGCCTGCAAAAAGTTTAAAATACTGTCTGGATCTTTACAGAAAAAGTTTGCAGCTTCCTGATCTAGCAGGTAAGGAAGAAACCAGGGATTTCTCATTTAATTTCTGGGCTAAATTTAACTTGATATTTCTCCTTCCTCTTCCCTTTCCCTGTCCTCCTCCTCTTCCTCCTCCTCCTTCTAATTTTAGAGGGATGCGTGTGAGCTGGGGAGAGGGGTGGGTGGGAGTGGGGGGAGAGAGAGAGAGACAGAGACAGAGAGAGACAGAGAGAGAGAATTTTAAGCAGGCTCCACGCTCAGCCTGACAGGGGCCTTGATTCCAGATCCCTGGGATCACAATCTGAGCCAAAATCAAGAGTTGGATGGACATTCAACCAACTTAGCCACCCAGGCACCCCTAACCTGATATTTCCATGAGAACATTCTAGCACATGAGCATTACATAGTATTTTATCTGAAATGGCCCTAAAACAATTTGGAATTGGTTTGGGAAGTAGCATAGTTTCTGGGAGGAAACATAGTTTCTGTTTTTCAGTAAATATGTTATGAAGAAACTTTGAAAGTTGTCTGTAGTTGGGGGTTCCTGGGAATTAATTTTGTAAAAGAGAAAGGAGTGAGGAAGGAAAAGGCTAGTTCGTTTTGATTTAGACTGACAACCCTAACACCTGTATTTATTAGTGTGTTAGGTTCATTTTATATCATTATTCATTAGGCAAACATTTGATCCAGTGTTGACGTCTATCAGTTTTCACATTGTATGCATGGAGATTTTTTTGTTGCTATTGTCAGTTTCCATTAAAAAGGGATCTCTCTTGCTCACTGATGTATTTTCACTATCTAAAATAGCACTTGACTATATAGATGTTTAAATAATATTTGTTGAATGAATGAACTCAGATAAGAGATTTTATTTTTGTAGCAGGATTGTGGTTTTTCAAAAATGTCTACAATCAGTTTGTACCTAGGAAATAGGTAATAATGAGATATCCACAAGCCTTTATGAAGAACATACCTTTCCAGACTAATGGTGTTAACTGTGAGTCCTATCAGCTCATTACATAGTAGTAACTATATAGTCACTTCAGTGAAGCTTTGGTGCCGGGAAGCCTAATTATAAATTGATGTGAACTGGTTAGGTTATAGGTTTCATTTGGTGAATTTCACACGGACTTTAATGATCTTAACTCTGATTTTGCAAACTGCTGTAGGTTCTAAATTACCTTGAGGGTTGTTATCATATTTATATAAAGTTCTCAAATGTAGTTAAATCATTTTAATACAGTTGGCTTATAATTTTTTCCTTATCTCTCCAGATGCCGTTCATAATAATGAAAAGATATTACTAAATACTGACCATTGACTTACTCATGGTCCCTTGCGGTTTGTTTAGCAGATCTGATTCCACTCAGTCATGAGCTGTTTTCATTCTACTTTTCAGATAACCTCAAAGAGTCCCTAATTATAAAGACATACACTAAACCACTTAAAATTAGATTGGATTATAATGAAATTAAAAAAAAAAGTATTCAAAATTTGTAGGAGATGCTACACTTTAAAATTGCTTGGAAATAGATGGGATATGCAGTATGCATAGTGCTTAGGCTCTAACCAATTTGTGGTTGTCATGGCTAAAACCCAGTATAACAGAATGGAGGAAAGTAGGCAGATGCAAGCTAAATGTAAAATAAGACAATGCAGTCTCATTTGCTGAGGAAAACAGTAATTCAAAACAAATAGTTCCCTTTAGTTTTATGTTAACAGATAAAAATCTCAAAGGCAGTCATAATGGCTCTTAAATTAAAAATCAGCAATGTGATGCTCTTTTTTTCTTCTTTAGATTGTGCTTTTGTTTAAACAAATGGGATGCTGACTATATTCATAGAAAAATAGCTTGTAGCAACCTGAGGAAATTGATCCTCTATTCCAGTCGTTTGGTGGACTACCCCCCTTGGGGCCATATCTGGCTGTTTCCCACCTTTGTAAAGCAAGTGAGCTAAAAATGTTTTTTACATTTTTAAAGCATTTCCCCCCCAGTATTTTGAAGCTGTTACTCCACTGTCTTCTCATTTGCCTTGTTTCCCATGAGAAGTTTTCTTTGCTCCTTTCCATGTAACTTGTCTTTTTTAATCTGGTTCCTTTTAAGATTTTTCTCTGCCACTGGTTTTGAGCAATGTGATTATTATGATGTGCTTTGGTCTAGTTTTCTTCATGTTTTTGTGCTTGGGATTGGTTGAAGTTCTTGAATTTATTGGCTTATTTTCATCAAATTTGGGAAGTTTTTATCCATTATTTCTTCAAATAATTTTTCTATCCCCCATTTCTTTCTTTTGAGGACTCGTGTTATACATTTTGTAATTGTGTTAGACTACTTGAAGTTCTTCAGTTCACTGATGTTCTTTCATTTATTTCTTTTTTCTCTTTGTATTACATTTTGGATAATTTCAAGTTCACAGTTCTTGCTGTCTATTCATATTATTATGCATTTATTCTCATCCAATATAGTTTCATTTAGACCTAGTTTTCATCTTTAGAAATTCAACATGAGTGATTTTTACACCTTTCATGCCTTTTCTTAAGTTTTTTCACATATAGACTATAGTTATAAAAATCGTTTTAATGTTCTTTTCTGCTGATTCTAACATCTGTCAGTTCTGGGTCATTTTCTGTTTTTCTGCTTATGATAGGTCATGTTTTCCCACTTCTTTGCATGTCTGATAAGTTTTAACTGGCTGGTAAACATTGTAAATTTTGCCTTGTTAGGTGCTTCATATTTTTTCTGTTCTTATAAATCTTGAGTTTTGGTTTGAGACAGTTTAATTATTTGGAAATAGTTTAATTCTTCCAAGTCTTGCTTTGAAGATTAAGTGTTTAGTCTGTATCTGATTGTTCCCCACTACATAGCCAAGACTTTTCTAACCACTGCACATGAACTGCACAGAATTTCAATCTGGCTGTTAGGAACAGGCACTGCTCCCTGTCCTGTGTGAATGCAGGGTACTTTGCCTGTAATTCTTTTGAGTAGTAATTTCTTCACACATGTGCATCAGTCATTGCTATACTGACTACCTCAGGGATAGATCCCTTTGGCGATCTTCAGAGTTTCTCTCTGTGTCATGCCCTGTTTTCTGATTCTTTTGGTTTCCTTGGACTCAGCTCTGTCTTTAAAACTTGGACTACTTGCCTGGATTTCTGCTCTCAGCACCAAGGCCTGGAAACTTTTTTTTTTAATGTTTATTTTGAGAGAGAGAGAGAGAGAGAGAGCACGAGCAGTGGAGAGGCAGAGAGAGAGGGAGAGAGGGAATCCCAAAGAGGCTCCACACCATCAGCACAGAGCCCAGCATTGGGCTCAATCTCACGAATAGCAATATCTTGACCTGAGCCGAAATCAAGACTAGATGCTTAACCCACTGAGCCACCCGTGCACCCTGGCCTGGAAACTTCCTTAACTTAAGACTGTAAGCTGGGGCAATTGTAGGGCACATTTGTGTGTTTCTCATCTTTCAGGGATCACTGTTCTTTACTTCCTGATGTCCCATGCTTTGAGAACTATAGTTTCATATATTTTGTCCAGTTTTTTGGTTGATCCGAATAGGACAGTATTTTTTGGTGCCTGTTGTATGTTGTAGCCAAAAGTGATAGTTGGGATGTTGAAATTTAAGATTTAGTAGTTATGAATAATTCCAGGTAAAGATACACAGAGTTGGACCATAGGTATGAATGGAGTAGAGGTGTGAAGGTCATCTAATGAGTCGTCCACATGGACTTTGAAGTCAACTAAGTAGATGGATTTGAGATAGAGAGTAAGACTTTAAGCCAAGAGCCAAAGCTGTGGAGTTGTAATACTGCATGTTTTATGTGTTTGGTTAGGAAAATACTCTTTTAAAATTATGTTAAATTGTCTTATCTTTTCTTCTAGAACCTTCTGACAACTTAAGGGAGATTCTCCAAAATGTAGCCAAGTTGCAAGGAGTATCAAATATGAGAAAACTAGGCCATCTGAATAACTTTACTAAGGTAAGTAATTTGAGTCTTTATGAAAATGATCACTTAAAATTCTCTGTTCCTTATTATACTTATCTCAGATACCTTTTAACTGTCATTAACAAGAAATTCTTGAGTAATCACCCAGTATTAGTGCTTTCCTCTTGCTTCTCATGGATTTTGTCATGTGTTATTAATTTCAGTATTTGAATAATGGGAGTATTATGTGCTGCTTATAGAAAATTTGGTAGGTTCAGAAAAGAAAAAAGTCACTAAGAAGTCCATCATCTAGTCATTAGTGTTTTTTCACATGATATGTTTCTTTGCCTTTTTAATTAACTCACTTTTATATGATAATATATGATTGTAATTAATGTATGTTTGTAGTAAGTTATGTGTGTGTGGCATTTCATAGGCATAACCATAATTTCTAGAGAAATATTAAAACTTCCTCTCTTTTTTCCCTCATCTTCTATGTCCATTTTCTGGATCTTGATTAGAGCCCAGGATAAATGTGGTGGCCCTCATCCCAATACTGACTTGATCCTTATTAGAATCAAGAATTCTTGACTTTGATAGATGGTATGTTTTTGAACGTGGTAATGCTGGACAACCAACTCTTGGAAACACTAAAATGCCTATTATTTGAGGTGATACCATAAATAGGAAATAGAATGATTCCTTTGGGAAAAATTATTTCTTTTTTTAGTTTAAAAAATATACATTGTTCTGCTACATCTTAAATTTGGGAGTAATTATGTATTTTAGCCCCTTACTACTCAAAAGTTTGATCCATAGACCAGCATTGACATCACCTTGACGCTTGTTTGAAACGTTCTATTTTTGGCCCCACTCCAGACCTACAGAATCAGAATCTCCATTTTAATAAAGATTCTCAGATGAATTGTGTGTACATTAAAGTTTGAGTGGCACTGTCCTAATCATTCCAAAATGTCTAATTCTTTACTATCTAATAGTTGGATATGGCTCGGACTTTATTTTACAGGTATAAATGGATAAGAATATAGTCACTATGTAGCAAAACTGTTTTTTCAGTATGGTGATGTGAATTAAATATAAAATAGAGTAGGTTTTTTTTTTCATAGAGAAGTAAGTACGTATGCATTAATTTTTTGTGTGTGAAATTTTGGAATATTCTGGCATGTATTTATATATAACAGATTATATGAGGGACAAGAAAATTTATTTTTAAAAAATTTTTTAAATGTTTATTTTTGAGAGACAGAGTGCATGCAGGGGAGGAACAGAGAGAGAGGGAGACACAATCCGAAGCAGGCTCCAGGCTCCAAGCTGTCAGCAGGGAGCCCGATACGGGGTTCAAACTCATGAACCGTGAGATCATGACCTGAGCCAAAGCTGGATACTTAACCAACTGAGCCACCCAGGCGCCCCTGTTTGTTTATTTTTGGAGAGAGAGAGAGAGAATATCCCAAGCAGGCTCCACACTCTCTCTGCAGAGTCCTTTGCGAGGCATCAACTCACGAACCGTGAGATCATGACCTGGGCTGAAATCAAGAGACGGACNAGAGACGGACGCTTAACCGACTGAGCCACTCAGGCACTCTAGAAAGTAATATTTTTAAAACAGCTTCCAAAAGCAATGAATAAGTGCTTGAGAAAGAGTTTTCAAAAATATCCCTGGGTATGTTTTCTTTTTTTAATAAAAGTAATGAAAATCTTCAAATGCATGCTTCAGTGTGCTCATCAGGTAATGTCAAGTCTTTTAGACCCAAAGTTCTTTCAAGATTGTCAATGATATCTCCTGGTTTCACTCCCTTCTATTAAATTTCCCAGTTTTATCTCACATTCTTCACTCAACTCGAGTAAGTTTTAACCACTTGCCTAGATTTGACCATTAAAAACGAATTTAATATAGGTTTATGTCCTGTTTGAACTCATGGTTCCTGTCATAATCAGGTTGACATTTTGATATGAGGTTCCACATCTTTGGCCAGCTGCGTTCTGACAGTTGGGGATGGATGTAAGGATGGCGGTATTTCTTTTTTTTTCATTCTGGCACTAATATGGATCTTAAAGCAATATTAAAAATCTAGAGCAGCATCTTCCAGTAGAAATAAAATGTGAACCACATATGTAATTTAAAAATTTCCAGCACCACACTAAAAAGGGAAAGGAAGCATGTGAAATTATTTTTAATAATACATTTTCTTTAATCCAGTACATCCAAATTATTGTCATTTGATGTAATTAGTATAAACTATTAATGAAATGCTTATTAACATTTTATACTAAATCTTTGAAATCAAATATGTATATTATTCATGTAGTACATTATAGTTCAGACCAGCCACATTTATGGTGCTCATAGCAACCTGTGGCTAGTAAATACCAGCCATAATGGACAGTACCTATATAGACTTTTTGGAGTAGTAGTTTAAACATTAATTTTCGGAATCTTTTGGACACTTTTTTCCCTTCTCTATTCTCCATTTATTTCTGTGTTAATCTCAACTTCTCTGAGTTAAGGTTAGTTGCCCTGTCCCTTTTCCCCTTTCCCATTTCCTTGTTTCTGTATCTTTGAATTTTTCCCACAGTATTTCACTGGGTTATTTTCTTCACTTGGTCTTTCCTTGGTTTGTGTTCTCCCCGTCTCTTTTCTCCCTTCACTCTCTCCTTTGTTCTCTTTCTTTCCCTCTTCCCTTTGTCACCTCTTTCTTTGCCTTTCTCCAACCCCTTCCCTCTCTTTCTTTCTCTCAGTTCTCTCTCCTTTCCCTGTCTTTTCCCCCATTGTACCACTGTAGACTACAGAATGATTTATCTCCTTAATAAAGGCACTAGGCTTTGGGGCTTTTTGTATTCTTGTTTATTTTTTATTTTGCTATATCCTCTCTTTATAATGTTCACATTTCCCTCTGGCCCTGTGCCAGCTTATAGCAACCTTTTATTTTCTATTATAAATTATTTATGGGTTTAAAACCAGAAAACCAGATTTACTAGAATTTGTCTACATTATGAGGGACTAAACCTTGAGTTGGGGTCTGAGGGCTCTCCTATTAGTAAACTCCATGAGCACTGGACTTGATAAAATTAGTTTTGCTGTCCTATGATAACAGTGGGAAAAGCATGAGCTTTAGATCAAATAGGTAGAGACTTACATCCCAGCACTGATCCTAACTAGTTAAGCAAGGCAGTCTCGGGCAGATTTCTCTACTCCGGTAAAGAGGCAAGGTCTGAATACAGTGCCTGGCACATAATATGTCCTTTGTAACAGGTAGCGCTTTTGTTTTTGTTTGCTGTTGCGTTTTTTGCCATTTTTCTGGGTGTTTTTTGGCCGACTCCAAGGGCATGAGTCTGTTTAATAGTTCAAATTGCAGATTGGTAAGCTGTTACTATAACAGGGTTTTTTGACCTCAGTAATTCTGACATATTGGGTCCGATAATTATTTGTTTCAGGAGGCTGTCTTCTTCATTGTAGTGTGTTTAACAGCATCCCTGCTTCTATCCCCTAGGTGCCAGTAGCACACTTCCACCAGTCGTGATAATCAAAAATGTCTCCAGACATTGCCAGATATTTCCTGGGGAACAGAATTGCCCTTGGTTAATAACTACCGCTGTAAATAAATGTCTGTAGATTTTATTATATTTCTTCAAGCACCTAGTGCAAAGTAAATGCTTACTGTAAATTTAATCATGATATATCTTTGAATTCCATTTTATTGGAGAGCTAGGTGCATAAACATTTACATAGCTGTCATTTCTCTAAAATCTGTAAGTTCATTTCCTTGTAAAGTTAGAAATTGAGAAATCTCTATGAATATCTCTATAGAATAAGAAAATAAGAAAAATAATTACAATGCCATTTAGACTAGTTAGGAGTTAGTTGGTTACCCTTCTCTGTGTTCCCCTAACAGATTATGTGTGTCTACTAAATTTTATGTGTTCTTTTGTTGTTACTATTTGTTGTGGGTTACTGTTTTATTAAACTGAGTTCTTAAGCACAAGAAACATGTAGTGTTTATTTTTCTATTCTATTCATTTTTACTCCAAAGCCTGGTATATAACAAGTGTTTAAAGATTTTATGTTACATTGAGAAGATTTTGCATTTTTAACAATGGGTTTTTATTGTATTACTAGTTGTTTTGTTATTAATTATGAGCTTGCTGTTAGGATTAACTTAATTTAGTAAGTCAGTGGGGCTATAGTCTCGTATAGGGTAGACCTCATCTGCAGAATTAAACTTCCTTTTAAGGCCTGAAGAGAGGTGCTAGTGATGTGATCCTGTAACCATGTGAATGTCACACACCCATGCTTGCCTTCTGACATCATTTCACTAGATAAAGTAATGTGTATAACAGACTGCTGATGAATATAATCTTAGTATCCTATTTTTAAAACTGACAACATGCTTATAATCTAAAGACCTGTTTAAAGATGAGGTATTTCAGCTCTTTATATTCTAAAAGTTCTCTTTCCCTATATTTAATCTGCTATTCATATTGAAAGCTCCAGAGGAGTCATTATTTTGTTCTTTTTTTAAAAAAAAAAACCCTCAAAAATAGTATAAGCTAAATATAAAAAATTAAAATGGCATAGAACAATATATGGTGAAAAGTGAAAGTCTTCTCTCAGATACCCTTTCATCTTTTTCCTCACTGTGACAAAAATACCATTCTCTAGAGGGAACCACTAGGAAGTATTTATGCTTTTCTGATACGAGTGTGTTTGTGTGTATGTGTGTATTTCATTGAGTTGTGAGAATTAAATGAACTAAACAAAAAGTTGTGTTTAATATAGTACTCAGTTTACCATTTATTATATATGTATGCACAAAGGTCTTTTTTTTAATACAGTCATGACGTATATTGATTTATAGTTTTTTTCCACTTTCCAATATATCCTAGAATCCTTTCCTTTTCTATAAATATAGATCTACTACTTTTTTTATAGCTGCATGTATGTATGTGGATATATATATGTGTGTAGATATATCCACAAAATATATGTGTATATATATATATATATTCCTACACATACATACATACAAACATATACCATAATTTAATCATTCCATTGTTAAAAAATGGTTTTCCTACTTTTTGCTGTTTTAAGTCATGTATAGTAACACTTGTGTACTTTCTTGTGCTGAATAGAGTTTTCGAAGTGTGATTACTTAGCCAAAGGCCTTTGTATTTCTTATTTTAAAACCTGCTTCTACAGTGCACTCTGCAGGCGTCTGGGTGGTTCAGTCAGTTGAGTGTCTGACTAATTTTGGCTTAGGTCTCTATTCCAGGGTCATGGGATTTAGCCCCTGCGTTGGGCTCCATGCTCAGCATGGAGCCTGCTTAAGACTTTCTCTCTTTCTCTCTCTCTCTCTCTCTCTCTCTCTCTCTCTCTCCCCCCTCCCTCCCTCCCTCCCTCTCCCATGGTCACGTTCTCTCTCTCTCAAATAAAAATAAAAAATAAAATGCACTCAGAAAAGACCATTCTGTGTTGATATATTTATTTATTTTAAGTTTAGATTATTCTGTCTGTTGCTTATTTGGAAGAACTATTCATTTAACCTTCAGAGCAATTTGAGTAAAATGCGAATAGCATTTAACTGCCCTGTTTTAATTGGTCATTACATTTTTAAAAAATTAATAATTTTAATAAGCATCTCAGGCATTTTAATTACCTTGAGATAGTTTAGGCTTCTATTTTACCTTTGTCAGAATATAATACTGTTTATTGTTCCTTTTGAATATCTCGGTTTTTATAAGAAAGCCTTATAAGAAACAAATTCAACAAATTTAATTCAACAGAGCTAAAGTTAAAAAGAAGATATTTGCTCTCATGATAAGGAAAACCAAATGTTGAGTCCTAATTTCAAGCAGAACAACCTGAGGGCTGAAAACATTGTTAACTGTCTTCTGTCTCTCCCATTTCATAGCTTTCTCTTTTTTTTAAAGTTAGCTTCATTCTGAAACACCTTTGATTTGGCTAAGATACATCATCTTTACAGCTTTTAGTCCTAAAAGGAGATCGTTGCCTTCTCCTGTCGTCTTCTATGTGTACCTCATTTTGGTCACATTCAGCTGGGCATTGTAACTGATAGTCATCAAAACACATGAGCCGGGAGCAACAGAAACCCAATGAAAAGCGCAATATCTAATAATTTTGCATTTTAAGTGATTGTTAAGATAGTGATTCTTACATTTTGAAAGATCTTTAGTGATTTCTAAACATAATTCATGATTTTATTCTTAATAAAACACACTTCTGTGATAGAGCAGGCAGCGTTATGTTTTAATAACTTACACAGGAGACAAAAAGTTACCAATAATGGCTAAGATAGTGGAGAAACTACTTAATGACAGAAGATTGATTAGTAATTCAGTCAGTTGTTGAAGCAGGATGAGATTCTCATTGTTTAAACACACCAGTTTAGGGTTCTTCTTGCTGTTTTTTGCCTGTTCCTAGAGTAAGACTTAAGGGGTTTAATTTGTACTTTCGGGTTTGGTTATTAAAATTAGGAGATGATTAGTAAGGTACTGAGTCAGTCACTATAAGAATTTTGTACTAAAATAGTTTATTCCTAGTATTTCGAAACTTCTAATAGGTGAACTCTTGGTGATGGAAAGTGAAAGTATAATATTTCTTTGATAATAAAAATTCAGAATCTTACCAGTGTCTTCTCTAATTTCTTATTCTTAATATATGTGAATTATTTACATATAGAGAGCTTAGTCTTTATTTGGGATAATTGTAATTCATAAAGGATATTTTCATTTAAGATTACTTAAGAAGATCCTTTTCATAATTCTGGAAACAACTTAAAAACATTAATTAACCATCATTGAAAGCATTACCCTAACATCTATTGCTGTCTCTGGGAATTAGGCACCCATAATGACAAATAATGCTGTTTTGTCATAAATTGTTCTTTTTAGTTGTTAGTTGTGATATTCCACTTTCCAACTGAGTTGACATTTTTCTCAGAAATGTGTCTTGATATTGAAAAACAAAAGAAATGTTTGTTGCAGTTGAAACATTTGTCTTGCATTGGTATTAGATAGCAGAAAATGATAGTCCTTTCAAAATACTTTTCAAATTGTGGTTTTTGGAGACCGTAATAACTTTGAGAGGTTGTTTTTTTTAGCTTTTTATCAAAAGTACTAACTCTAACAAGTGTTAAATTAATGGTGGACAGTCATACATTTTGTGTCTAACAAGGTAATTTGGGAATTGTTTCCCTTAATATACAGTTTTCTACAAGGATATCTGTCACATGTGAAAAAGATACTGCAAAAAATGAGCACCAAGTACATACGTAAGAGTATGTTTCTACCAACCCTTGGCAACATTTTGTTTACTTTATTTCTAGGATTTCAAAGTATTTTGTTTTATTAACATCCATTGCTACTATAGCAGAAAAAATGGAACTACTGCCTTTTTAGAAATTGAGATATACAATCGGTTTAAGAAAGTAACATTTTCCCATTTTAAAAATATTTTATATATGTTGATATAAACAAATTGTAAGCTTCATTTTTCTGTTTGAGTTAGAATATGTCAAAGGTTTAAGTGATCATAATACCGTGATAAGCAGTTTTTTTTTTAATGTATGGTACCATACAGTGACAATGCTAGTAATCTTAAATACCTTGAAATCTCAAATACTAAATTATGTTTAATAGTTTAATAGTGTTAAGTGTAGTTTTTAATGTGTCTTTTAATCCTTTGAAATGGGCAGTTTTTATATGTGTGTTCCTAGTTAGCTGTTTTGGAAAAAATAATGGTTAATTACATTTACTCCTTTTATGTGTATATAACCAGAGTATATAGTTCTCCAGACTTTTGATTCATACCATTTTTGAGGCTGGAGAAATGAAATAAAGATAGTAATATTCAGTTATTTCTTTATTTTTTATATTCAGTCTCCCTTTCCCCTTTGTCCCTGTGTAAATAATTTTAATACAAAATTGTAGTAACATTTTTCACAGTGGCCTCCGGACTCTAGCTGGTTTGGTCTGATTTCTGGCTTTACCACTTACTTTACCACTTACTAGCTCTTTGGCCTTGGAAAGTCATATTACCTACTATCTTCAAGGCTCATTTGTCTTCATTTACAAAAATAGGGGTAATAAGATTAATAGTCAATAAATGTTACTTCTGTTCCTATTCATGAATTCTTTATATAGATAACCATCTCCAGGTTATGTAATGCATATTGATTATAAACATTTCTAAAATACAGAAAAGCACAGAGAGGAAAACAAATCACCTATGAATGCACGTTCATTTTCGGTGTTAATATATTAATGTATAGACTTTTAAAAAATGAATCTTAGGGGCGCCTGGGTGGCTCAGTTGGTTGAGTGTCCGACTTTAGCTCAGGTCATGATCTCACGGCTCGTGGGTTCGAGCCCCGCATCCGGCTCTGTGCTGACACCTAGCTCAGAGCCTGGAGCCTGCCTCAGATTCTGTGTCTCCCTCTCTCTCTGACCCTCCCCTGCTCATGCTATCTCTCTCTCAGAAGTAAATAAAACATTAAAAAAATTAAAAAAAATTTTTTTTAATGTATCTTTAAAAAATACATCTTTTAGAATTTTCCCCGTCTTACCAGAGTACATTATACATGTTTTTCCTTATGTTTAAATATTATATAATATTCATAGGCTGTGTTCATTTCCTCCTTTATGAACATTTTGTTTCCAGTTCTTTACCATTGTAAATAATGTCATGATTTTCTTAGGTTTGAACCACTTTACATTTTAGATTACTTTGTTCATATAAATCACCAAAAGCAGATCCTGACCGTAGTGTGTTTTTCCAGTTTTTAAAAAATGTTTGCTTATTTATTTTTGAGAGAGTGAGCATGCAAGAGAGCATGCAGGAGCAGGGGGTAGGGTCAGAGAGAGAGGGAGAAGGAGAATCCCAAACAGGCTCCTAGCCATCAGTATAGAGCCCAACATGGACACAGGAACCTTGAGATCATGAGTGGAAATCAAGTCGTATGCTTAACCAGCTGAGCTACCCAGGCGCCCTACATTCCAATTTACTTTACAAAATGTTTTCAGTTTATAATTTCTGTTTATAATACAGTGTATTGCCTAATTTGGAATAATCCTGTTAAAAAGCAGTTTCTTGCCAGTTTGGCAAACTTTATGTCAAATGGCATTTTTCAGTGCATTTGGTTCAGAATTTAGGAAACAGGAAATATGTCATGTCATTAAATTCTTTGTACGTTTTCTTGACCTCTTCTCAGTAATCTTTCCGCAACTTGTTTAGGCCTTTCACATTATAAGGGACTGCTTATATTACTTTGCTATGTGATGATAGAATGGTAAGGGCTGAATTATGTACTCCCCAAATTCATTTGTTGAAACCTTCATCCTTAGTACCTCAGAATGTTCATGCATTTGGAGACACGGCCCTTAAAGAGGCAATTGAGGTAAGTTAGGTAATATGTGTGATCCCCAATGCGGTATGACTGATGTTCTGATAAAAGAAGGAGATTAGTACACATATATACACAGAAGAACAGCGATATGAAGACTGAGAGAACCAAGGAGAAAGGACCTCAGAACAAAGAACATGAGTAAATAAATAAATAAGTAAATAAATAAATTTCTGTTTTTGAGCCACTTGGTATTTGTTATAGCAGCTCTAGCAAACTAAGATCTTTTAACCTTTTGCTTATCATATTTTTACAAATACTTTTGACTAATATTTAACTTTTAGGTATACAGTTGGCTTTTTAAAGATATATAAATTCTCTTTTGTCTTGACTCTTAATAAGTCTTACATTTTATTTTAAGTCTATATGTATAAAAATGTCCTCACCCTCCATTTTTTAGTACTTTTAACATTGCAACAAAATGCAATAAAAATAACAGAATTTTATACCGTTTGAAAGTCTAAAGCTTCATTGTTCATCATATTTCAGAATTCTGAGGATTTTATAGGAATACCAGTGTAAACATTTTAGATAAAGACCTGTAAACAAAAGCTTTGTAGCTTGTTCTGTTTGCTTATTTCCACAGCATTTCCTTACCACACAAAGTGATCATTTGTGTAGTCTCCTTCCTTGCTATGAAAATAGCACATTATCTTAGAGTTACTCTATTCCTGTTCTGTTTCTTATTCCATTTGGAACATTTCTTTTTTTTCCTTTTTTTTGGGGGGGATTTTTTTTTTTTTTTTTTTTTTTCTTTTTTTTTGGGGGGGTTTTTTTTTTTTTTTGCTTCTAAAGAAGAAAATGGATAGGAAATTTATAAGGAGCCTACCAATAGGATAGGTATAGCTTTTTTTTTTTTCCTCTACAGTATTGTGCCTTTTAAAATACATTCTTTGGTCCATTCCTTTCACAGAGACCAATGTGACAGCCACTTTGGTTGGTTTATTCTGTATGGTTAAGATGTTCATAACTTCATACTGAGGAAGAATAATAGCACTTGGAATCCCTTTTGATTCTTCAGTGTTAATTAAATGATCAACCTTCTCTTCAGTTCATTTCAGTTAGGCCTTTTAGGTAAACTTTTAGGTAAAAGTCAGTTTTCAGAACTCAGGCTAAAGTGGGTATTTAGTCATCTGGGTAATTGGTCAGTGTTCTTCATGAAAACAAGGAAAGCCTGTTTGAAGGTATAGCAGGAAACTGCTCAGTTGAAAAGAAATATAGGAGCCAAAGCTTTGGAGAAGAGAATCTTGTGGAGGTGAGCTTACTTCTCCTACAACTTTTGTTTGCCAGGTGATACTGGCTAGTGTAGAGTGTGGGCAGAAACCTAGGGACTCAGACCTTAGGCCCAGTGGTACTGTTGCTGAAAGTCAGAAAAAACAGCACAGACCTTTTGGTGGAGACCTAGAGGCAATATAGTATAAAGAGGTTCTTGTCTCAGTACATATGTTGAATCTTGGGACTCTCTGAGATGGGAAACCTAAAAATTTAAAACGAAACAATATTTGAAAATAAGGATGGAGCTTATAGTGTTTTTGCAAGACAAAAATTGGATATGTCATCTTCTTGGGACTAATGCCCTCAACAACAAATAAGTTTCAGTTGAAATGTAGGTTTCAGTTGAAAACAGGTTTCAGTTAAAACCTGGGGAGTGGGGAGGAAAAGGAGAAACAGAGGTAGACTGAATCTTACCGGAGCAGTATCTGTTCTGTGGTTAGCATTGTCCAGTGACCTAACAAAGAGGATAAGCCCTCTGTGGAGAAAGATACTATCAGGAGTCTGTACAAGTTTCTCTATACAAAGATTACAGGATCTACCAAGAGACAGGACTACATGAGTACAGTGAAAGGAAAAACATAGTAGAAATGGATCCAGAGGGGATCTACACATTCACATTCACTTATATAATCACTTCAGATACTTAAAATATTTATATATCAAGAAATATGGAGAAAATAGGTGAAAATGAGTTTTTTATTATTGGATATGTGTAAAGTTAAATGAAAATTCAAGAAAGGTAAAACAATGTCTAAAAGTTAAGAACTCACTAGATGGATGTGGTAGAAGATTAGCCATATAAGAAGACAGATAAATAGAAAAAATCTAACGAAAGCACTGAGATAAAAGAGAATGGAGAAAATAAAAAACAGGTTTTAGAGATTTACAGTATACATGAAAGGATCTGACATTTGAATTACCAGAAAGAAAAGAGGGAATTGGGCAATAAGTAATTTTGAAGAGATCATATACAAAATTTTCTAAAACTATTAAAATATATCAACCTAGAGATTTGGGAATTTCTGTTTTTCTAAGCAGGATAGATACAGAGAAAACCACACTTGAACAGTAAGATTGCTGAAAATCAAAAAAAAAAAAATCTTGAAAGGATCTGACCTTCAAAAGAGCCAATAGTAAGACTGATAAGCAGACTTTTCAATAGGGATAATGGAAACCATCTTGAAGCTCTTATAAAAATAGCTGCTAACCTATAAATGTATAAATCCAGGACGATATCCTACAAAAACAAAGTGAAAAAAAAATTTCCATGCAAACAAAAGTCGAAAGAATCCGTTACCACCAACCTTGGTTAAAAAATTAAGTAAATGAAAACACCCAATAAAACAGGTCAACAACAAATGTAGGATTCTTTAGACAGAAGAAAGAATATCCCACTAAGATACCACTGAGATGAAGAATAATGGAAAAGGTGAAATTGTTGGTAAATATAAATTGATATTGACTAAATATTAACTAAAGTAAAAATAACAGTAATATGGGGCTTGAAAGATCTGTAGAGAAAACAACAGTAAAGTGAAATGTGAGGTGAGTAATGGAAGTTCAAGTGTTTGAAGAGTCTAGCACTGTTGAGGACAATTAATAGTTAATTAATTAATGCATTAGTCTGTTAGTCCGTTAATAGTTAATGCATATTGTAATCTCAATGGCAACCATTAAAAAACAGTTTTAAAACCGTAAACTTGAGGGGGAAAGAGAGAATAATAAAGCATAATTGCCTGATTCAAATGAAAGCAAAAAGGAGAGTTAAAGAAACCTAAAATTGGGCGCCTGGGTGGCTCAGTCGGTTGAGCGTCTGACTTCAGCTCAGGTCATGATCTCACAGCTTGTTGAGTTCAAGTCCCGCGTCTGGTTCTGTGCCAACAGCTCAGAGCCTGGAGCCTGCTTCTGATTCTGTGTCTCCCTCTTCGGATTCTGTGTCTCCCTCTCTCTCTCTGCCCTTCTCCCACTAGAGGTCTCTCTCTCAAACATAAATAAAAACATTAAAAAAAAATTAAAAAAAAAACACCTAAAATTGGCAGCTCAAATAAAAACATTGTAAGGCGATAGAAATAAATATGCATATTTTAACTGTGGTAAAATCATATATTTTCTGGAATTTTGCTAAAGATAAATACTATGTTTTTCAGTCTAAAAAGTAACGTACATATAAATGACAAAACAGGGGCACCTGAGTGGCTCAGTCGGTTAAGCATCCGACTTCGGCTCAAGTCATGATCTCGCGGTTCGTGGGTTTGACCCTGCATCGGGTTCTGTGCTGGCAGCTCAGAGCCTGGAGCCTGCTTCAGATTCTGTGTCTCCCTCTCTCCCTGCCCCTCCCTCACTTGTGCTCTTGTATGTCTCTGCCTCAAAAATAAATAAACTATAAAAAAATTATAAAAAAAAAGAGTAGATAACACATTCATGTACTTTTGTTTTTCTGACAGCTTCTTTGTGATATTGGCCATAGTGAAGAAAAACTGGGTTTTAACTATGAGGATATCATAATTTGGTAAGTATAGTTTAGTTCCCTCCCTCACCTCTCTGGGTTTTAGCAGTTTCAACTGTAGTAATTTTAAACCAAAAGGATAGTGTAACACATTATATTTAATTTTGTGGAAACAGTTGTTTGAACATTGGAAAAATTTAGGATCTCCAGTATTTTTTAATTGTTACCCTTTTGTTCTTACTGATACTTTGTGATTACCAAATATAAAGAATCAAAGCTAATGAAGGAAATACATGGATTTCTACAATTTAAGCTTCTAAATTAAATCTGAAATTCATAGAGCAAGAGTTCTTATTATTCCCAGGAACGAGTAGAAGAACCTGTACACTTTTCTCTAGACCTCACTTAAGACAGAGTGTGCTGATGGCAGACTTTATTTTCTCAAGCCTACTGACAGAGACATATTGTTAGAATCTCAGAGTCATCTTTGTGGTGTGCTTGGAATTAAGCCATATATATAATCTGTGCCTACTGTTATAAAGTATTTACTGTGATTCTTTTTTTCTAAGCTTATTTATTTATTTTGAGGGAGAGAGAGAAAGAGAGCGAGAGCACACACGCATGAGTGGGGGAGTAGCAGAGAGGAGGAGAAACAGAATCCCAAGCAGGCTTAGCACCTTCCCCGCAAAGCCTGATGTGGGGCTTGAGCTCACAAACTGTGAGATCATGACCTGGGCCAAGATTAAGAGTCAGATGCTTAACTAACTCCACCACCCAAGCACACCTAAACCAATGATTTTTTGATGGGAGTGGAACCAGGTGGGCAGAGGGGAGTAGATCGTAGAGGTGTATATGATATAGTTTTAAAAAGGTGTATTTAGTTTCCCATTGTTTATATAAAACTACAGACAGTAGAACAAAATAACATTTTCTTGATTAGTAAGAATATACCAAGGCAGCACAGATTAGTGAAGTTCCATATTACAGTGAATGATTTTTATATATGTAAAATGACCAGTAGTTTTGCTTCTTTCAAACTGAAGAAGAATTTGAGGAAGTTTTATGTGTATTTGAAACTCATGCAGCAGAACTTGTTTTGTTTCCATGCAGTTTGCGGTTAGCTTTATTGAATGAAGCAAAAGAAGTGCGGGCAGCTGGTCTGAGAGCCCTTCGGTATCTCATCCACGACTCCAGCGTTCTGCAGAAGGTGCTAAAATTGAAAGTGGACTATTTAATAGCGAGGTAATTTTCCTAGAGCTGTCTGTGGCTTTTTTAAACATTATGTATTAAGTTTTAACATACTTACAAAGTGTGCAGATTTTTAGTGTAAAACCCAATAATTTTTACAAATATATACAACCAAGTACCCCATTATTTCAAATAAGACAGAATGTTTTCAGATTCCTGGTCAAGTTCCCTTGTGTCTCCAACCAATAGTAAACATTCTGTTTTTTTTCAGTGTAATCCAGTTTTCCCTGTTCTTGAGCATCCTGTATTGGAAAGTTACATAGTTACTCTTTTCTTTCCCCAGTGTTACTTGTGAGATTTATCCAAGCTGGTTTTTATTTTAAAGGCTGTGTAATATTTCATGTTATGAATAGACTACAGTTCATTTATTCTATTCTATTGGTGATTTTCTGGGTTGTTATCAGGATTTGGCTATTTTTTGCCCTGAACATTTATTTTCTTCTTCTTCTTCCTCCCCTCCTCCTCCTCCTCCTCCTCTCCTCCTCCTCCTCCTCTCNCCTCCTCCTCCTCCTCCTTCTGAGAGAGAGAGTATGCACGTGCGCATGGGGGAGTGGCAGAGAGAGAACCCCAAACATGTTCCACAGGCTCCTGCGGTCAGCACAGAGCCCAGTGCAGGGCTTGGTCTCAGGAACCGTGAGACCATGACCTGAGGTGAAATGAAGAGTTGAGCCCTTAACCTACTGAGCCACCCAAGTGCTCCTGCCTAAACATTCTTATAGGTGGACATAAATGCACTCCTTTTTCTTAAGTGTGTGTTGGAACTGCTGAGTCATAGGTTTATGTCTAGTTAGCTTTACTAAATACTGCCAGTTTTCCAAAGTGATTGGACTGATTTACATTCCTGTCAGTGATACTGGAGATTTCCAGTCTCTACATTTTCATCAGCACTTGCTTTCAGTTTTTAATTATAGACTTTCTGCTCTAGAGTTCATTGTGAGTTTCTTTGTGTGTGTGTGTTTTTTTTCTTTCTTTATTTTTTGAGAGAGAGGGCTTCTGTTAGTGCAGAGCCTGATATGGGGCTCGAACTCACAAACTATGAGATCATGATCTGAGCTGAAATCAAGATTCAGATGCTTAACCAACTGAGTCACTCAGGTGCCCCAAGTTTCCTTGTGGGTTTAATTTCCATTTCTCTAATAAGTAATGAATGATGTTAAGCACCTTTTGTTTGTTGGCTACTTGGACATCCTTGTCTTTTGCTTATTTGTATATTGGATTATCTGTCTATTTCATTATATAGGAGTTCTTGATGTTCTGGATATGATTCCTGTCAGTTATATGTATTGACAGTCTCTTCTCCAAGTCCATCTGCTTTGCCATTTGTCTCTTCCTAATTAATAGAATCTGATTTTATGGCTAATGCTCTTGCACTATTTGAAACATACTATACTATGTTTTCCTCTAAAGGTTTTATTCCTTTATATTTTTAATTAGGTGTCAGGTCGTGATTTATTTTTATGGATATGCAGTACATTTTAGCAGCATTTATTGAAGAGATTTTCCTGTCTTGTCAAGATTAGTGAAGCTTCTTTTGTAAACCAGATAACTGATAGTTATGGATCTGTTTTGCATTCACTAGTCTCTTTAGTCTGTTTGTCCGTTCTTGCCCGTTTCTCACTGTTTCAATGACTACATCTTGATACTGTGTTAATTATCTGTTGGTGTAAATCCTCCACCTTTTCTTCAAGAATATGTTGGCTATTTTATGCCCTGCATTTTCATATAAATTTTAGAATCAACTTGTCCATTGCCTTAAGATACTCTGGGATTTTAGTGGTAATTGCACAAAGTTTTAGATTAATTTGAGGTGAATTGATATCTTAACATTGAATATTCTAAACCTTTATTTATTTGGAACTTTAGTGTCTCTCAACAGTATTTTGTAGTTTTCTGTGCAGAGGTCTTGCATATATTATGTTTATTTTAAGGTATGTTTTTAATATCGTATGAATGTAAATTAAATTTTTTCTTTCTCATATTTTTTGCTGCTAATAGTGGGTTTTCAGTTTTGGTTTTTGGTTTGGATCACTTTCATCTCGTGATCTTGCTAGATTCAACTGTTCAGTTCTAATTGTTTTAAAACTTATTTTAGGGGCACCTGGGTGGTTAAGCATCTGACTTTGACTCAGGTCATGATCTCACAGTTCGTGGGTTCAAGCCCCGCAAGGGGGTCTGTGCTGACTGCCAGCTCAGAGCCTAGAGCCTGTTTCAGATTCTGTATCTCCCTCTCTCTCTGACCCTCCCCTGCTCATGCTGTCTCTCTCTGTCTGTCTCTCAGAAATAAATAATACGTTAAAAAAATTATTTTAGAGTTTCTTTGTATGTAATCATTAATTGCAAATGATGACTGTTTTATTTCCCCCTTTCTAAGTTTAGTATCCTTTATTTTTCTTGCTTTGTTGCACTGACTAGAAATAGTAGTAATGGACAACTTTGTTTTGGTCCTGAACTCCGGTTGAAAGTATTCAGTATTTTGCCATTATTTGGGATACTTGCTGTAGGCTTTTCATGGACTTTTTTTTTTATATTCCTTGCTTGCATTCCTGAAGTAAATGCCACATGTTTGTTGTGTGTTTTGTCCTTTTTAAATATTAACTGAATTTGGTTTGCTAATATTTTGTGGAAGATTTCTGTAGCAAAGTTCATGAATTGTATTGGCTTATATTTTTCCTTTCTTCTAATGTCCTTGTTTTAGTATTGGTGTCCAGAGTTTTTTTTCTTTGCTTTTTAAAACAACTAGGGAAGAGTTCCCATATTTTTATATTCCCTGGAAAAGTTTATGTAAGATGGATGTTGTTGGTTTTCCCCTCCATGATTAGTAAAGTTCACCAGTGCATCTGGGCATAGGCTTTTCTTTTTAAAGAAGTTTTAAGTTTATGGATTCAGTTTCTATAACAGATACAGTACTATTCATATTTTCTCCTCCTTTTGTCAATCATTTATATATTTTGAAGCTTTGCTACTACATTCATGTTTAGAATTGTTAAACCTTCACATTGGGCTAGGACTTTTATAGTTATAAAGTGTCCTTCTCTATTCTAGGAGTACATCTTTTATGAGTGTTCATGTTGCGTCATAGTAATATGGCTATCCTCGCTTTGATTTAAGGTTTGCAGGATAGTGCTCGCTTCGGCAGCACATATACTAAAATAGGGCTTGCAGGATATATCCTTTACCATCCTTTTACTTTCTGTTGTTTTTGTCTTTACATTTAAATCTTCTTGCCTATAAACACAATATAGGCTTTTTGTTTGTTTTTAAATCTAGTTTGATTTTCTTTGTCTTCTAATTAGAACATTTAGACTGTGTCTAGTGTATTTTAATATGCATGGTCTGTGGACTTTATGTAATATAATTATATATATATTTATGAGTTTGTTCTTCTTGGTGTTAATTTTCTCATATATTTGAATTGGTTTGCTATCTTGAGATTTGTCACACCGGTTGTTTTTGTATTTCTCCCTTTTTTTGTTTCTTTTGCAATAGTGAAGAATTTCTTTTCCTCTTCTATTAATATCTTGGTTATAAAGCCGTCTTCTTTTACTAGTTGCCCTAGAGATTACAACTTACATACCTGATATTCAGGTTTAATGTTTTATTACAGTCAGAACAATGCAGGAAACCTCTTATGGTTTATGTAATCTCCCCTCTGATCTTTGTATTATTGTTATAGTTTTTATTTCTGCATATATTTGTAACCCTACAGGATAGTCTTGTTACTGTTTTAAACTGGTACTGTTGACATTTACATACATTATTTACTCATTCTGATGTCCTTTTTTCTTCTATTTGCACATTTTCATTCATCTTGGATCACTTTCTGTTTGATGAATTTCCTTTACTGTTTCTTGTAGTGCAGGTCTTCTTGAAATGAATTCTCTCATCTTTTATTTGTGTGTAAATGCTTCTCTTTGTGCCTTCATATTTGAAGGCTATTTTTGTGACTGGTTCCTGTTTTCAATACTTTAAGTTATTGTCTTCTGGATTTTTTTTTTTTTTTTAACTTGAACAGTAAGCGGTCTCTTGTTTTTTCTTTGTAAGTGATACATCTTTTTCTCTGGCTATTTTAAAGGTTATTTTCTCCTCTTTCTTCTCCCATAGCGTCCCGTACTCCAGCTACATAGTGTTGGATCTATTCACTGTCCCGCAGGTCTCTGCTGTATTTTCAGCTGCTGTTGTCAGCTTTGTGCTTCAGTGTGGTTACTTTCTACTCACCTGTTTTGTTTCTTTTATTCCATCCTGCTAGTAAATCAGTTTCTTGAATTTTTAATTTCTTTTACTGTATTTCTATGATTTGTTTTGCTCTTATTTAAAGATTCTACATTGCTGCTTTATTTCTCCATGTTTTCTTCTATTTACTTGAGCATATTTATCATAGTTATCTATCTATAGCCTTCTTATGATGACAATAACATGTGGATCCACGAGTGTTCTATTTTTGTTGTAATTTTCTCTTCTTGGTTTTTGGTAACTTGGCCCTTTGTTATAAAGCATACCTCATATTATTATATGATTGAATATGAAAATTGTGTATTCAAAATATCTGCTTCTGGATCATGCTCTTTTCCTCTTAAGAGGATTGAGCTTTATTTTAGAATGTTGTCTTATCACACTGATTTGGTTAACGTTTAGTTTTAGCTTTGCCTTTGCTCTATGGAGTGGCTATCTTTGGGATCTCAAGTGATAGTTGAAGATGTTTAGCAGAACCTCTCCACCTTGAGCAGCCTTGAGTCCTACCATCTATTGTAGAGTATCATGTACCTGCCGGAATTTGCTTAATTCCTTAGCCTCGCAGCAATAGCTTTTTGTTTGGTTTCTTGTATTTTTACCCTGCTTTTGACAACATAGGAATTGACACATGCCTTGGAGAGGAGATTGCACGAAGATTTGCATTCACTTTCCTATGTTTTCTTTTCTACTGGGATTTTCCCCCCTAAGTCGCAGCCACATTGGCTGCACCAAAGTTCAACCTGTCACTCCAGTGTCGCAAGACTTTTGTTTTCTGCTAGGACTCTATTCCCCTAAAACTGGGGATTGACAGGTGCCTCTCAGGACAAAGCCTGATTCGATGTGGAGTTTGTCCATCTCTTTTCAGGGATTATTATCGATTGCCCTTTTAACAGTTTAAAAGTATTTTGCTTAACCTTTATAGTTGTTTTGGCTGGGAGGGTGATCTGATCCAGCCTCTTTGTTGTGGCCAGAAATGGGATTCTGTGTTTTCTTACTCTTTAATAAAATTGCCTTAGATTTCATTGTATTCAGATGGAAGAAATGCTTTTTGAGTAGCAGACTATATGTATTGATCAGAATGGTGAACTATCTAAACATAAGTAAAAATGAATTATTCTGCTACATAAATCAAAGACTTAAAAAATTGAGTAATTTTACAGAGAAATGTTAGGTATGTGATATCTGATTGAGCATTAATTTTTGAAGTGCACTTGTATATTAAATTATATGTGGTAAAATAGAATTACTGTGGCTAGTATATAAGACTTTTAACTTAGTCATAATATATAAAATATAGATCCTGGTTAAAATCATATTTAAACTAAAACATAAGCTGGAAATGTGTTCCCTTCACAATTTTTAAAAAATTGTGAATTTTATCAAAGACAGGTGAATAATTTTTTCAGTAGATTCTGGTACTTAGCTTTTCCCTAAGTTTATTATTTCTCTACTGACGTACATAATTCTGTAAATTATTTACTGTGTTCTTTTCTGGAGTTTTAAATGAAGTAGTTTTGAAATGCTTTATTATAACAAATATCACTATAGAGATGTAAGTTAACTATATAAGTATCTGCTGGTATTGAAAAATCACATGTGTTAAAATTTAAAATACTATAGTAACATTATGAAGATGGGTCTGATCTGATGGTATTATACAAAAAAATTGTTTACTAAAATTTTTTATCAATAATTAAATATTTTGTGTATTATTTAGGTGCATTGACATACAGCAGAGCAACGAGGTAGAGAGGACACAAGCACTTCGATTAGTCAGAAAGGTATGCTCTATGTCTGAGAGAAAAGGCCGATTTTTTGGTTTTCATGCTAAATAAGTATTTTACATTTTTAGGTTTGGACTGTTTTATGAAATCTTTTTGAAAAATTTAAAGGCTAAATTCTCATTAAACATTTTTGCTTGGTTAAAATTATGTGAGGTAAATAGGTCTATTAAACCTAGTGGTAAGCATAAATATTTTGTGTAATTATGTGATTGGGTACAGCTAGGACAATATTTTTTAATAAAATGTTCATCTTAANCCTTGGTTTTCCTTCTGCCATATGGTCAGGAGGTCCGTAGTAGCCTAATGCTGTGTCACAGTACCCACAGCATCACCTCACTCGTCTCCTCACGTAGTCATTTTATCATCTTACATCACCACAAGAAGGGTGAGCATAGTCCAATAAGATAATTTGAGAGAGAGAGACCATAGTCATATAAATTATATTACAGTATATTGTTATAATTGTTCTGTTTTATTATTGTTGTTAATCTCTTGATGTGCCTGATTTGTGATTTAAACTTTATCTTAGGTATATATGTACAGTAAAAAACGTTATACTTGACCCTTGAACAACATGGGTTTAAACTTCATGGGTTCACACACACACACACACACACACACACACACACGGATTTTTTTTTTGGTAAATACAGTACAGAACTGTCAATGCATTATCTCTTACGATTTTCTTAGTATTTTTCTCTAGCCTACATTACTGTAAGAACACAGTATATAATATATATAACGTACAAAATATGTGTTAATTGACTATGTTATAAGCAAGAGTTTTAGTCAAAAGTAGGCTTTTAGTGTAGTTTACATATAGAATTCAGTACTGTCTGTGGTTTCAGTCATCCCCTGGGGGTCTTGGAACATATCCCCCATCTATAAAGGGGTGGGGAGGAGCTACTGTATTTCTTCCTTTAGTAGACATGTAAATGAAATTACTGCTCTGATAGGTTATTGGAGAAAGAGGATTACTTGTTCCCCACTCTTGATTTTCTCTTACTTGTATGCTTGGAATTAATACCATTTAAATGTATGTCACAAATAGTCACAAGCTGGTTACAAGCTGCTTGTTTTGAAGGTGAATTTGGATACAGTCCATAGGCAGTTAACGTAAGCAGTTCAGACCATGTTGCAGAATAAAAGGTCAAAATCTAAATTTCGCAATAGAGGATGTTAAGGATAATCCATAACACTTCTAGTAAGAAGTTTTCAAGGAATTTTTGTTGTTATTTAATGTGATACCCTAATGGCAGAAGAACATCGTGAACTAAGAGTTAACTTGGTCAGAACACAGCTTATGTAAGAATTTTTCATGTTTCATCCTAAACATTTATGAGACTCATGCAGTATGTAGTTGCTTTAATATAAAAATACATACAATTATTTCAGTTATTTTTAAAACATTAAAAATTTTAACCCGTCTCCCCTTTACCCACTTTTGAATTCAGTGCATACTCCAGGATGGTAGAATGTTCAATTGCACATTAGCTAGATCTCCTCGTTGTCCTTTTTCTTCCAATTGTCCAGCTTGTGGTTAGTAATGGTACCCACAGGTGAGCATAGTGAGGAAGAAGTAAATGAATGACTGTCTTAAAAGAAATTCACAATTTTAGTAAGAGTGATATTGAAGTTAGATTACAATATTTTTGTTATAGGTAAACTGTTACATTGGGACTGTGATTTGACTTTTCAAATTTAAATTTAAAAACTCGATTTATGGTTTTTACTTACTCATACAGCCTCTCCTACTGCCATGATTTTGAGAATTCAAGAAAACAAAATTTGTTTCTGAAGAACAAAAATAACCCTATGGTTATTTGAGTTATATATGTCAGTATTTATCATACAAGGAATTATATGTGAGAAATTAAAATATACATTAGTATATTAAAAATAAGAAACCCATCACATAGAAACACATTTTTATAAAAATAATTATATTTTCTAAAAAGAAACTCAGTGAACACAGTGACATTATTTGAGATATTTGCAAATCTGTTTAATGTTTGTCTTGATAGAAGGTAGTAGCTGGATTGTCGTATTTGCTTTTGCATTCAGTCTGTTCTGACTTTACATTCTACAGGGCCTCTGGGAAACTTTAGTATATACTTGTGAGAAAATTAAAAAAAAAAAACAAATAATGCCTTTGTGTTATTATGAAAATAGTTTTAACTTTGCAGAATCTCTGAAAATATCCTAGAGACCCTAGTTTTCTGGATCATTTTTTTGAGAATTGCTGCCCTAAAAATTGGGTTCAGAAGAAAAGACAATTCCAGGTAGATGCAAACAATTAAATTCACCTTCTTCAAATTATTCAGTAATTTTTGTTTTCAGTTTTATAAAATGTTTTGGCATGTTACAATTTAGTTTACAAAACATCCCAGTAAAAGTAAACATACCCTTAACAATTTAGTAAGGCTATAAGAAAAATACTATTTTCTTCTGTTCTGAAATAACAGAGTAATTTAAGGCAGATATCATTGGTGAATCTCAAGAGCAGGAAAATTGCTTATACCTGGTGGTAGGATATAGGCTTAGAGGAAGAATGATGGCTCAGGGTTCCTCCTTGGTTTAGCTAAAAGCAAATAGAGTTAAAAGGAAAGTATGCTTGCTGAGTGGATAGTGGCCAGTATTGGTTAGAGGAACTGTAATTTCATTGGTAATTTTAACAACCAAAGTATGTATTTCTTTTTTTCAGCAACATCTTGGCAACTGACCTAGTAGAAATTAATATTAATATTATACTGGCTATGTCACTGTGGTCTTTTTGTATTCATTTTAAAAGCTTTAAAATTTTCTACATAAGTATTAATCTTCTTTATTTTTAAAGAAAAGCAAGAAACATTTGTTGTTTAGGATAACTTACTTGCTCCGTGAATAATTAAGGAATATTCATGTTACTTTTCTTTCTCTTTCTCCTGTCTCACTCATTTGGAAGATTTTTGTTTACTTGTTTATTTTCAGTGTCTCTTGATTTTTAAATTATTTTTTATTTTTATTTTTTGTCTGTCCAATCCAGGGAATCCTTCCTGGCTTTTGACTCACTCATTTTCTATATAATTTTCCTGCTTTTCAGCTGTTCCTATTCTTTATCTGATTGAAATTCTACTCACTGCCTGTCTAATTGAAGCCATCAATTTTCTTCAGATGTTATTTCTTTATTCATATAATAAGAGATTAACATATCACAGATTTTTTTACAGTTGAAAGGGATTCATTAAGGCAAATCACTTGCCCTTGATACACAGGATTATAAATCCAATAACATCTAGTACAGATTAATTATTCCCACTCCAGGGACCTGTTATTTTGAAATAGTTCTCTTCCAAATTGTCCTTATTTATTAAAGAGTAATTACAAATCTGCTTTCTTTCTATTTTCCAAATTGAAGATATGTTATCTGTTTTCAGCATTCCAAATATATTATTGCCAGTTAAACTTTTCATTTAAGTTTAAGTAAGATTCACCCAAAGTTTTGTCACCAGATACAAACTGTTTGAAATATTAAAGATCTAACTTCTTGAAGTATTAAAGATCTAACTTTGCCTTTTGCTTAGCAACAAGTGATGGGTAGAGATAGGGAGATTATTACGCATCTGTGGCAGTAAAGTGAAAAAGAATGTGGGCCCAAATCAGAGTTTGGTGGGAGAAAGAGCATGGATAAGGAGGGAAATTGGTAGAACAGGACTTGGTGGTGTATATATGGGGACAAGTCAGGAATGTAATAGTACAGCAGTGTGTTGACAGCTGTTTACCACTGATTCCCTTTGTCTAGGTACTGAAATGTGCAAAATACAGTGCCAACTCCAGGGAGCTTATGATCTCAGAAACATTACATCTTGTCAGTTAATTGATTTGTAGTCTAAACTATTAGGGAAAAAAGCCAACATTGTTTCATAGTAATGATCATTAATGTTTATTGCATTAATTATTAATTCTGGTAATCCTCTGAAATGTACCTATGAAGAAGAAGATTAAAATAGATGCCTGGATCTTACAAATGTTATATGGTTGTGAAAATCTCAATCTGAACAAAATAGGTATTAAACATGTAGTATGAGATAAATAACTTCTTTTTCTGATTCCTCCCTGTTCCAGATGATTACTGTGAATGCTTCCTTGTTTCCTAGCTCTGTGGCCAACTCATTAATAGCAGTTGGAAATGATGGACTTCAAGAAAGAGACAGAATGGTCCGAGCATGCATTGCCATTATCTGTGAACTAGGTCAGAATTGTCTTCAAGTAATCCAAATGAAACATTTTAGAAAGTATATATATAAGAATATAACATTTTAAAATTTGAAGTGGGTCAGAATTCTCTTTAGGTAATACAAATGTAGTGTTTTAGAAAGAATATAAGATTATGATATTTTTAAAATGCTTTTCATACATGAAATCTTAGTTATTCATACAAAGATAGGAAAAAATTAGTTTATAGGATTATAGAAATTGTCCAAACTCCAGTAAATAGAATAAAATTCCTTAAAGTCTGGTTCTCAGATATTAGTTAACCATACTGTATCTCGATGTGGGTTAAAACAATAAATAATCCATCACACAAAAAAAGAAGAAGAATCTGAGTGCAAAAGGATTAAATAGTTAAATGGGAAAAAGTAGAGCAAAAATGAATGTTTATCTGATCATTGTAAGGAAGAGGAGTCTTGAATTATAAAAAAAAAAAAACAGATTTCATCAGCNATGCAGAAGGATTAAATAGTTAAATGGGAAAAAGTAGAGCAAAAAAATGAATGTTTATCTGATCATTGTAAGGAAGAGGAGTCTTGAATTATAAAAAAAAAAAAACAGATTTCATCAGCTATAGATTTGATTGTACTAGAACAAAGAAAAAATAAATGTTAAACACATGATCAGTAAATAACTTACTCATATGGATTAGTAGGAAAAATAAATCTCAAAGAATTACATGGCTAATCAATATATTTTAAAAATTCAGCCTCACTTAAAATGGAAAAATACAATTTTAAATGATATGATAACTTTTTTCCCCCACCAAAAGTAAGAGCTGGTATAGGTTACATTCACTCTTGGTGTAATAAATAAATTAATGACAGAATTTTAAACTAAGTAAGAGAATAAAATCCCATTATTGAAGATTTAGAAATACTGTTCACAATACCTATAATTTAAAGATAAAGTCAGGGCCCCCCTGGGTGGCTCAGTCACTTAAGTACTTGTTGGACTCCTAATATCGATTCAGGTCATCTCTCAGTTGTGAGATCGAGCCCCAAGTCTCGGAGTCGTCAACACTGGGTGTGGAACCTGCTTAAGATTCTTCATTCCTCGTCTCCTCACCCACCTGCACACACACTCTTTAAAAACAAGACAAAGTCAGAAATTTAATTAAGAACTTTTTTTTTTTAAATTAAGGATTTTTTTAAAAAAGTTTATTCTGAGAGAGAGAGTGCACGCCAGGGAAGGGCAGAAAGAGAGAATCCCATTCAGCTGCAAGCTCAGGGCCCTGTACAGGGTTTGATCCCATGAACTGTGAGATCATGACCCAAGTCGAAATCAAGAGTCTGATGTTCAACTGACTGAGCCACCCAGAAACTCCCTAATTAAGGACATTTTGAAAATAATAAAAATCTGACTTGTCAGTGTATGGGATGCTTGGAAAACTGTACTTAGAGTTAACTTATCATCATAAGATGCTTTTATAATTAAGTAAAAAGCAATGAAAATTAGTATGTGAGCCCAAGAAATAGAAAAAGAAGGAAAGAAAATCAGTTTTAAGGTAAGCAGGAGGAAGACAACAATGAAGAGTCTTAATTAATAGAGAAAAAGGGTGATTATTTAAAATAATCTTATGTCAGGGGCACCTGAGTGGCTCAGTCAGTTAAGTGTTGGAACTCTTGATTTTGGCTCAGGTCGTGATCTCATGGATGGTGATAGCCGAGCCTTGCCCTGAGCTCTGCACTGACAGCATGGACCCTGCTGGGGGTTGTCTATCTCTGCCCCTTCCCTGCTTGTGCGGGCGCTCTCTCTCTCTCCATACCTCTCTCTCTCTCTCTCTCAAAATAAACAAACATTAAAAAGAAAGATCTGTTAAATTGAAAGAGAAACGTGCACAGGTGCACACACACACAGTATTGTTTGAAAAACATAAAAGATTAATATGCAAATGAAGAAACATAAGTTTTTAAGTTATGAGATAATTTTTATGTATATTGGAAAATATTAATGAATTGATTATCAGAGAAAATTTTATTTTCAATTGACTAAAGATAGAAAGCATAATCAAAAATGATAGAAGTACTTGATGAAATAATTGCCTCTCAAAAGACCATTCAGGTAGTTTTGTCTTAAAAACATTGTTTAAGGAACAGAGAGTTCTTATATCGTATAATCTAAATGAAAGTATTAAAATATGGAAACCTGCCAATTTTTTAATGAAACTGTCATTTTATATACATATACACATAGCTATACACACACATACCTCTACACGTACAACATAAAATAATTAGAAGCCTCCTTTATTAACATTATAGGATATTTTTATCATCAGATCAACATTGTATATTCTTTAAAAATTTTATTTTTTGAATAAACAAATATTTTAAATATTTAAATATTTTAAAATATTCTTTTAAAATTTAAAAATTTTTTTTAATTAAAAAATTTTTTTAGTGTTTATTTATTATAGACAGAGACAGAGCATAAGCATGGGAGAAGCAGAGAAAGGGGAGACACAGAATCCGAAGCAGTCTACAGGCTCTGAGCTGTCAGCACAGAGCTTGATGCAGGGCTTGAACCCACAAACCTCAAAGTTGGATGCCCAACTGACTGAGCCACCCAAGCACCCCTAAAATTTTTTTTAAATGTTTATTTATTATTGTGGGAGAGAGAGCACGTACGCATGAGCAGGGGAAAGGTAGAAAGAGAGGGAGAATCTGAAGCAGGCTCCAGGGTCTGAGCGATCAGCAAGATCCCAATGTGAGGCTCAAATCCACGAACCGTGAGATTATGACCTGAGCCAAAGTCAGATACTTAACCAACAGCCACCTAGGTGCCCCAACATTTTGTATTATTTTTAATGGTGAATCTGTATAAATACAACAAACTTTAACTCCTAATTAGTTTTGTGAAAAATATTCAGTCAGGTTAGTAAATTTAAATAATAAGTAAAGTTTACATGTTAGAAGAAACTCTTTGTAGATATATCTGGAAAACTCAATCAACTGAAAAACAGAACTTAAGTAATTCAATACAGTGGTAAGGTGTGACAATATAGATTTGATAGATTTATTTTGTGTTTCTGCAATAATCAGTAAGTATAATAGAAAAAAAAATACTATTTCCAAAGGAAAAGAAAACTATATATAACAAACTTAGTAAGAAATATGTAAGACTTGTGTGTGTGTGTTTGGGGGTTACTTTTGACTTGAATTTGTCCAATTGATTCTCAGTAGTATACAGCTAACTAACCTATATGGGTGGAAATGAGAACATTGGTTGTTGGTAGTGGAGGGGGTACTGGCTGAAAGTGGTGTGAGGAAACTTTCTAGGATGATGAAATTTCTGTATCTTGATTGGATATTGCTAATGAGTATAAAAATTATTCAAAATTTATTGAACTATAACATTAAGATCTGTGGATTTTACTATATGTAATTATACCTCATTTTAGAAAAAATAGAAGGAACCTAATTCTAAAATGAAGCTAGAATAAATAGGAGTGATCCAACCATGAAAACATTTTTGAGAGAATGGAAGAGAAGGGAAAGGTTTTTATTTAAAAAAAAACAAAAACTATTAATCTAAGTTTTTAAGAGAGAAAAAATGAAATCAAGAATGAGTTGCAGACTCTGGTAAATAGAAGTTTTTAGTATATCAAAAGGATAAAAAATCAGCTTGGGAAACATGCTGGGATAATCGATTAAACATTGAAAAAAATTGAGTTTATGAATGCAAAACTCAATTTCCTGACGGATTGAAAACTAAAATGTTAATCAAGAACTCACTTAACACACACATACATATACACATGATCAGAAAATGCCTGATCTTTGAAGGGAGCTGTTTCTGAGCTTAAAAATCTAAAGTTAAATTACAAAACAGATTTGAAATAGGTGAAAGGCTTAATATTCACATTATATGAACAACTTCTTGCATTGATATGGAAGAAGAACCGTTCCAGTAAAATATGGACAAAGGATATAAAAAGGCAATTCAGAAATATTAAAAAAAATTCAGGGTTTGGGGAAGTATATTCAGTGGCTCTTACTAGATATATATTATTCATGATTTAAATGTTTTTGACTAGAAATATTTCAAGTAAAAAAGGAAATTAAGTTTCAAAATAAAACCCCCAATTTCTGATTACCTTTTATTATTTATCCCCTATTTAAGTTTATTAAGTTTTTCTTTTTTATTTTAGCACTTCAGAATCCAGAGGTGGTGGCCCTTCGAGGTGGACTAAACACCATCTTGAAAAATGTGATCGATTGCCAATTAAGTCGAATAAATGAGGCCCTCATTACTACAATTTTGCACCTCCTTAATCATCCAAAGACCCGACAATATGTGCGAGCTGATGTAGAGTTAGAGGTAGGAACTTTAATATCCTTTTCTAGTTTTAAGATACGACTTTAAGTACATACTTTGAAATTTTTAGGTTAACAGATGCAGCACAGCGTTATCAAATCTAAATTAATGAAGACTGGCTTATCCCCAGCAATATTTTATAACTCATTCAGTTTGGACTGATTTGAAAATAATCTTCTCAAAAATGTTTCATCAGCTTGTAAAGTGAAGTTTCTTTTTATTATCTGTGAAAACTCTATTAGATTAGAGCACAAGTCTGTTACATACACATTGATTTTAGAAAACCATTTCTTTTTAAGAACTTTAGTACATTGTGTGAAAAGCTCCTGCTAATTGTATACTATTTATTAATGCATGCTAAAATTCTCTGAAGTTGGAAGTACTTGTTAGCAACTAATGACCATATATACCTCAAAAAAATAGAAAAAAAAACTTGACAATTTAATTTTTTTCTTTTTACTAATTCAGTGTTTTTTACAGTTAGTTTAAAATAATAAGACTGTTTCAAGGTGTCTCCTTAGTGCAGTAAGCAGCATGTCAGTCTCATAAAATAATAAAACTGTTTTCTCTTTTTTTAATAACAAAGTGTATAGTGGAGGTTTGAACAGAATTACCACAAACTAATCTTTAGTTTATTTGTTTTGAATGTACTACATTGTTGTCCATTGCAGATACCATTTGGAGTAAGTTTATGCCAAGGATTTGTTTATATTTGGGTGTGAAATTATGCAAGGTATAAAGGCTGTATTCTGTAGTATATCTGTCTAAATTATTTTATGAAACTTGTCTTAAACCATATAGTTCTGCTTTGATTAGGGAGATAGTAGAAATATTTGAGATTATAAAAGTGACAGCCTTTATCATTAACATATTTAAGTGCAGTATTCTCCTTAGTTAAGTGATTTCAAAAATCTTCATTATTCATGGGAGTCTAATGGGAATAAACTAGCATTTTTAATATGTTTAGCCTGTTTTTTTATCAAATAAGAAAGTATAATTTTAGGATTAGTGAGATGATTATAATAAAGGAAGATAACATAATTGGCCTGTTTATTATTCCTCTATAATTGTAAAGTAGATTAGCAAAGACTATTAAGTGAAAAAAAAAAACCTCAAAAGAATATGGTAGACATTTAAGTACACTAGTGTCTTTGCTTGTATATACTCCTTTAAAACCACAAATGTTAGATTTTTTTGTTTTTCCTTAACAAGATTTCCCCAGAATAACATAATGATTTAGAGCATAGACTTTGGGCTATACAGATCTGGTTTTGATTTTTTTGCTCTATGACGTACTAGATTTATGTCTTTTCATAAGTTATAAGCCTCTCTTGGACCCATTTTTCCTTAGGTAAGATGAAGGCCATGGTTTTCAACTCAAAAGATTTATTGTGAACAATAAATACTATAATAATAATAATAGTGGTAATAGCACTAGCTAACACTCATGTAATGCTTATAATGAATTAGACAGTATTTCTAGGTACTTTATATATGTTTATTCTAATCTACATAAAATGTTTTATGTAACACCTAGCACATAGTAAGTTTATTAAACAAATACTGGTTACCTTGGATATTATTCATCATCATTATATAGTGTGCCAAGAGAGTATTGTCCTCATTTTTATTAATTATTTTTTAAAAAGTGTGATTCTAAATTGATTCTTTGATTTCCATTTTCTGCATCCAAAAGAATTATTTTCATCGCTATGGTCCCTGTTGTTAGCCCCAGATCTTCCTGTTAAAAATTGCTTTTTAAATTTACCCTGACATTTATTTCTACTATCTGGGATATGTTTTAGCCTCAGACAGAAAAATGTATGGATTTAATATATTAGTGTTATCAGAATAGATGATGTATCAGGTTGTATATTAATTATAATTTTTTATAGTAAATTTTTAAAAATATATTTTTTAAACTCATACCTCAGAGTAGAATAGGATAGCTCATAGCATCTGTTATGTAAACTAGAAAAGCTGAATAATTATGAAAGTCATGTATTTAGAGCACTATAGAGCTGTGTAAGCAATAAGGACCAGAGAGTAAAATTCTAGAGAAGGAAGATTCTTTGAGAGTTGCCCTGAACACCTACAGATGCCCTGGGGGACATTTGCAGATTCAGATCATAGGCTCAAGGCTAAGAACATGATATGGGCCTGGTAGAAGACCAGACTTACTTGACAGTCTTGCAGGTATGGAGTTACAAGCCTAGAAACTGGAAAATTCCTCAGACCACATCTGATTTACCCCTTTAGACATTTGCTGAAACGAGACTCTGAGCAGGGGAAAAGCTATGATGTCAGATCCTGAGGAAAGCACAGTGGAATATGCTGCAGTCTCCAGTGCAGACTGCAGAGGGCTCTTAGGAGGGGCCAGGGGCAAAAGTTGGAAGGCCTAAAATGAGTGAATTTACACTGGTTATCTGCAATTGCTTTTTTTCTTGGGGCTACTTATTGATTAATATGTAATTAGAAGCTGAAAATCCAGGTAGGCCTTTGCTGGTGTCAGAAAACCAAAAGAGCTTTTGGCATTTGTGTGGTACTGAAGTGACAAATTTGGATATTTCATAGCTGATTTCCTGTTGATATCTCCAAAATCCTGAAGCTATTCCGGGTGGATAGGTAAAGATCTAAGTTCAAAGCTTAAGAAATATATAGAAAAGAATCCTGGTCTCTCATTGCTCAGGAGGGAAACAGTTGCTAAGCTCTGTTGAAAGCACTGGAAGACCATACTTCAGGAACATAGGAAAACCAAAGGTATGCTCAGTCTTCTCAAAATTACAACAGGGTAACTCTGTTGGTGATAAGGATAAGATGACCACAACTGTGCGCCCCCCCCGCCCCCCCATGACTGCCTCACAGGAAGNAATATTCCCAATGTCTGACATTCGTGCAAAAAGATGTGACCATATGACTAAAAACCCAAAAAAGAGGAACATGCCCACAGGTGATCCAGATAGTGCAGATAGAGGGAAAAGACTTTAAAACAACCATGAATAATTTGTTCAGGAAAATGAAGAAAGAAAATAGATGAAATAATGGAGAATTTCACCCGATAATTGGAATATACAAATGAATGCAGTGGAAGTTCTAGTACTGAAAAATATAATACCTGACATTCTGAACTCAATGAAAAATTCATTTTAGACAAGAAGATAATTTTAGTAAATTGGAGGAAAAGTCAATAAAAATATCCAGGGTAAAGCACAGAGCAGGGACAAGAAGGAAATGAAAAGAACACAACAAAAGTGATAAAACATAACTGTTTTTAGAGAAGAAAGAGAAAATGGGGCAGAAGCAGATATCTAAAGAGACAGTGGCAGAAATTTTGTTTGTTAAAGTGATGAAACTTCATGTTCACAAAGCTTAGAAAACTCCAAATAAGGAAATATGGAGAAAAAGTATGTAGGCACATCCTGGTAAGATTTTTGAAAACCAAAATAAATAAAAATCTTGAAAGCAGCTCCGGGGGGGGGGGGGGGGGGAGAAAAAAAAAAAAACGTGCAAAGAATGANGGAACATGTCTGATAGCTGATTCCCAACAAAAATCCTGGAAACTAGGAGCTGGTAAAATGGCAACTTTACAATACTGAAAGAAATGCCAGCCTAACCCAAAGAAAATATCTTTTAAAATCAAAGGTAAAGTAAGGATGTTTCAGACTAAGAAAAAGACCAAAGAGAATGTAAAGAAACAGTACTCTTTCTTGGATTACTTGCCCTTATGTTTGGAAGACACTAGAACAGCCCAAGGGGAGAGGCCCATGTGGGGTGGAGCTGAACTCTGATGCCAACACAACTAACACATTGTGAGTGAACCATCTTGAAACAGAGTCTTCGGGTGACTGTAGTTTTGACAGTATTTTGACTGCAATCTGTGAAGGACCCTAAGCCATAACTACATACCTAAGCTTCTCCTACATTCCTGACTCAACAGAAATCATATGAGATCATAAATTTTATTGCTGTTTAAAAAATGAGACACACAAAGAATGAAAGAGTAAAGGGAGTCCTCAGTCAGAAGGAAAATGATCTAAGACAAATAAGGAAATGTAGGAAGGAATGAATAAAGCATGATAGAAAAGGCACAGATATAACAATATAAAAGAATACCAGTTGTCAGAAGGGATTTTAATAATGTCTTACGTATTTTTTTAATGTTTTATTTATTTCTGAGAGAGAGACAGTGTAAGCAGGAGAGGGTCAGAGAGAGAGAGGGAGATACAGAATCTGAAAACAGGCTCCAGGCTCTGAACTAGCTGTCAGCACAGAGCCTGACGTGGGGCTCGAACCCATGAACCATGATACCATGACCTGAGCTGAAGTCAGACGCTTAACCGCCTGAGCCACCCAGGCGCCCCTGTCTTATGGATTTTAAATTCTATTTAATATTAAAAATTAGACCACAATAATCCAGGAAGCACAGCGGGAGATTTGGTATATGTGATATAGTGGTTGAAAATTTAAAATGAGTGAGTTCAGCAAGATTGCTGAATACAAAGGCAGTACACCAAAATAACTTGGGTTTTTTTATACTAGCATGAAAAGAAGAATGAATATAAAATAAAACCACTTAATACTGTTCAAAAATAAGGAAAACTAAATCATAGTTTTAAAAGTCCAGGTAATAATCTCAGGGTAGGTAGTGACTGAATCTAAAGAAAGAATAAGGAAGCTTTCAGGATGCTGATGTTTTCTTCCTCTGTTGCCAGTGACAGGAAAATGCTTATTAGTTTGAGAAAATACACCAAATACACCAATGTTTGTGCACGGTTTTACGTATATGTTATACCTCAATTTTAAAAGTTAAAAAAATTTGATTTGTACATAAAAATCACTCAAATATCTTCCTTGATGATGAATTTGGAGAAATAAGTCTCTCAAATAGTATACCCAGTCAAAGACATAGACAAGTGAAATTAACTTTAGCTTGTTACAGGAGGAATGCATTTTATAATAAAGACCCTTTTTCTTCTTCTTTTTCTCCTTTATTTTTATTAGCGAATTTTAGCACCCTATACCGATTTTCACTACAGACATAGTCCAGATACAGCTGAAGGACAACTCAAGTAAGTACGGCTTAAATGGAAATGCGTGTGTGTTGCTGTTAAAGGTTTTAGATTTGCTTGATTGCTTGTAGAGCCAGAACATGTAAATTTAAGTACATTTCCTGTTTCATGGAGTTATATTGTAGTTCTCATAGTATAATTAGCTGTGGTTTAAAAAATTAAAAATAAGTTATGAGAAATTTAAAGACTTGGAATTAATCTCTTACTGAAAAAAATGTAAGATAGGCTGTGGTAGAAACCTAGATCTTTGTTTTTCTATTGTATGTAGTTTTAGCATAATTGCATTGAGAAACTAAAAATGAAAAATGAAAGGGAATAATAGAATGAAGAGCTGCCCTAACAAATTGAGTAAGCAGTAAGATCTACTCTGTAGAAGACTGAAAGTAAACTTAGTAAGGAAATGAGAGAGAGTAAAGGTTGTTTTCTAAAAATGAGGCAAGGTAATTTTCAGAGGTTTTTTTTGAGAGAAAAGCACATTGTTCACTAGGTATTCTGAGATAACTGTAAATTGATTCAGGGATCAATGTATTATCAATGTATTCATTATCTGTCAAGATTTGAATGCCCTAGGGATTAGGGCATAGAATCTTGAGGGGATGGAGGACATTTTTAGAGTTCTGCCTACCAGGATGAATGATAGGTAAGCCTGGGTATTTTTGTTTTTCATTTTTATGAAAAATAGTGGTTTTAGGTCTTTAATCACTGCTATCCCTGTGGAGTCATCACACCTTAAACATTTCATGACCTGAGCTCAGAAATCAAAATAGATGCTCTCTGTTGAAGTCTTCTCAAACCTTACTCCTTATGAATTGGGATTCTTTTAGTCCCTTTCTTGGCTTTTCCTTATGATACTTAACATTGTCCTTCTTGATGGGAGAAATTACACTTTGTATTGCTTCATGACAAATTACTCTGAATGTAATAGCTTAAAATAACATCAGTTTATTAGCCCATCGTTCAGTAGGTCAGAAGTCTGGCACTGCTCTCATCTCGAGATTCTGATAAAAAATCCATTTCCAAGCCCATTCAGGTTGTTGGCAGAATTTACTTCCTTGCTATTATAAAACTGGTTTTCTGTTTCCTTGCTGTCAGCTGGGCCTCCTCAGCTTCTAGAAGCCAGCCTCTTTCCTTGGCACAGGGCTCCCTCTGTCTTCAAACAGAAAAAATTCCTTGAACGCTTTGCTTTGAATTCTCTTCTACCACCAGCTGGTGAAAGCTCTCCAGTTAGATCAAGCCTACCAGATGATCTGCCAGGCTATATAACATAAATTAGTCACAACCATGGCAGTGATAACCATATTCACAGGGTCTAGGGATTAGGGCATAGAATCTTCAGGGATGGAGGACATTTTTAGAGTTCTGCCTACCAGGATGAATGATAGGTGAGCCTGGGTATTTTTTAGAGTTAGAGGGGGAAAATACATTCCACCAAATCCTTCCTTACTTGTTTGGTTCTATACATTCATTAAGTTCCTCGAGTATGAGTATTTTCTAGAGCATAGGTACATTATGGCCAGGGAACAAGGAAATGAGTGATTTTTAAAAAATACTACAAATTTATTGAATATATTAAAGAACGGATTACCTGGCAGTCACTATACGTGTGTCACTAACATTTTTTTAATGTTTATTTGTTTTTTGAGAGAGTGTTCACGAGCAGGGGAAGAATAGAGAGAGACAGGATCCCAAGCGGGGTCTGCAGGGTGTGCTGTCCGCTAAGCCTGTTGCTGAGCTCGAACTCATGAACACTGAGATCATGACCTGAGCCGAAACCAAGAGCCAGACACTTAACCAGCAAAGCCGCCCAAGCTCCCCTGTCACTAACATTTTCAAGAGAAGGAGCGCCAAAAGCTTTATCCCATAGTTGTCCAGTTCTTGTTTCTTTTACCACCTGATTTCCTCATTTTAGTTTCTGTTGACTTCTCATTTATTGGATGCTGCAGAGCTTAGTGTGGCTTGTTTATGTAAATTTTTAAGTGTTTCATTCATCTTTTGTAGACTGATTACTCCCCATTCTTTTAACTTGATTTTCTGTCATTTTTTTAATCTCCTCTGTTTTTTCTTTGTAAGTTCTCAATTTCTGTATTCTCAGAATTATTTAAGGATTTTCTTAGTAAAGACAAAAAGATGTCACAGAAAAAAAACCATACGCAGAGTAGAGGTGGTTGAGGTAGCAGAAATAGTGGAAGATTGCTATTAAGTATTGAAACTGGCCATAAGCCATACGTGGAAAATATATAATGAATGTAAATAGTTATATTGTTTAATTAGTGGTCGTAAACTATTGCATAGGAAAGAACAAGTGAGACATTGGGATACACACTTAGAAGAAAGCAGCTGTTGATATTAATAATATCTATTTTTTTAATAATACCAGTGAATATATGGGTTGTTGAGCTTACTTGTCAGAAATGTTCAAGTAAATTTGGGTAAGAGGTATCAAGTAAAGAGAACGCATGCTGTCGGCGCCTGGCTTGCTTCCTCTGAAGAGCATGTGGTTCTTGATCTTGGGGTCGTGAGTTCAAGCCCTACATTAGGAGGGTAGAGGTTAAATAAATAAATAAATACTTAAAGGATTACATGTGGCAAACATAAAAGTTAATTTTCTTTGCTAAGGGGTAGCCTTTTGACAGAGATGCTTATTAAATAGGGTGTTGCTACCTCCAGTGCTCAATTACAGGTGTTAATGAGGTAGCTAACAGTAGTTTTCAGAAAGAGCAGAAAAAGTAGAACTAAATTAAAAAGTGGAATTTATAACTTATTTTAAATCAACATGTTGGGAATTTTAAATTGGGGTGGAAGTCAGTGTATAATTGGGTCATTTTTTTGAGGCAGATCTGATCTTTTTTTTTTTAAACATGTTTTATTTCCTGTGTAGATATTTAAATGTTAGCTAATGATAGACTTTTTTTTCTAATACAGTAGAAGAAAATCACACTTTTTATTTTAACATTTAATTTCTTTGGTCTCTGCTCTTTGTCATCCCCACTCTTCAAACAGAGAAGACAGGGAAGCGAGGTTTCTAGCCAGTAAAATGGGAATCATAGCAACATTCCGGTCATGGGCAGGTAAGTTACTCTGTGCTGCTTTATAACATCCAGTAAGAAGAACTTGATTAATTTTTTAAATGTTAAATTACTATTGCAGCATCTGATTTAGGTGTTAACCTAGTTTTAACTTTATATGTTATTAGAGTCAGAGGGATTTGTACAAGATTATTAAAATGAACTATATGTAAGTCAGTGTGTTAATGATTACCTGGGCAGTTACAAAGTCTTTATGTGGACATGAGCTTTCATTTGTCCTGGGTGAATACCCAAATAGAATTGCTGGGTCATGATGTAGGTGCATGTTTACTTTTGTTTTAAGAAACTGACAGACTTTTTCCCAGCATGCTCACACCATTTTATCCTCCCATCGTCAGAGCGTGAGAGTTCCAGTTGCTCTGCATACTTGCCACAGTTTTGTGTTGTCTTTGACTTTAGCCATTCTGGTGGGTGTGTAGTGGTGTCTACTTGAGAATGTTATTTGGATTTCCCCAATGACTATGATATTGAATAATCTGTACGTGTTTATTGGCTGTTCACGTATCTTCCTTTGTGACATTATTAATGTACTTAAAATTGTTTGACTTCATTATCCCACTAAAAACTTTGATCTACATAGATTATTTGAAGTCTGTCAGTTACAGCCTTTTGTGCATTCAATAAATTTTAGAATTAAACTTTTAAAAGACCAAATGCCAAGCAAATTTTTCACTTCACTTTAGGTTAAGAAGCTATTATGTAAGAAAGACAGAACGGTGTCCTACTCTGTCTGGTATTACTTTCTGAAAACTCAGCAGCAATCAGGAGTTGGTAGGCAGTCAGATTTCATGAACTTTTTGGAGTATGAAACAAATAGAAGAAGGAATTTAAATGATAAAATTACTAGTCAGTAGAGGAATGTTACTGCTGACAAATAATAGCACACTTCTGGAAATTATTTGGAAGAATATCGTAGATTTTATATTATGAATGTTATAGAAATTTTTGAAATTCAAATCAATAATTTTTTTTCTCCTTTTTATCCTTTTTAGGTATTATTAATTTATGTAAACCTGGAAACTCTGGAATCCAGTCTCTAATTGGAGTACTTTGTATACCAAATATGGAAATAAGGGTAGGTAAAAGTTACTCTAATTGTTTCCTTGCTGGACTTTCAACAGAGATTACTTGTTAAAAAAAAAAAAAAGTATTTTAGGTGTTGCTTTTTCCTTAATCTATATCATAGATCATTTAAAAAATACATGAATAAATGTTTAATGCTTAGTTGAACCCCAAGGGTAATGCAAATAACTTGAAATACTGATGTTGAGGGCCGCCTGGATGGCTCAGTCGGTTAAGCATCCGGCTTCAGCTCAGTTCATGAACTAATGGTTCATGGGTTTGAGCCCCGCGTCAGGCTCTGTGCTGACAGCTCAGAGCCTGGAGCCTGCTTCAGGCTCTGTGTGTGTGTCGCTCTCTACCCCTCCCCTACTCGTGCTCACTTGCTCGCTCTCGCTTGCTCTCTCTCAAAAATAGACATTAAAAAAAAAAAGAAATACTAATGTTGTTAGGAACTGTGGCTACATTAAAAGCTGGATTAAAATATGAAATCAATTATACTTTATTCATTAAAAAATGCAAATATGGAAGGGCATTCTCGTTGTAAAAGGTTCAAGCAGTCCAGAAATATACTTAGTAAAAAGTAGATAAAGTATTTATCTTATGCCTTCTAACTTATGTTTTTACAATATGTAGGAGTGGTATTTTTGATTAATTTTGGTTTCTTAATATTTATATGCTTATTGGATACATTCCTAAATTATTAGTGCATAATAATTTATGTTAAGCAGCTAAAACAAATTGAAGTTGGAGGGAAAAAAATTCTTCCGTGGTTCTTCCTTTTCCACTTAAATGTTTTTGATTTTGTTTTTTATTTAAAAAAATTGTTTTTAACGTTCATTTTTGAGAGACAGAGAGAGACAGAACATGAACTGGGGGAGAGAGAGGGAGACACAGAATCTGAAGCAGGCACCAGGCTCTGAGCTGTCAGCACAGAGCCTGACGCGGGGCTCGAACTCATGGACCACGAGATCCTGACCCAAGCTGAAGTCAGACACTCAACAAACTGAGCCACCCAGGCTCCTAAATGTTTTTGGTTTAATTGTATTCAAAAGAATAAAATGTGCCCTTTTCTTGTTTTTCTTTATTTGAACCAAACCTGGAGTTGAAAAGTATTAGAAAATATTAGTCAAGGGTGCCTTGCTTAGTGTGAACTGAAAAGCAGTTAGACCACAGAAATGGAGGGATGTGATTATAGATGGAAAGATGTATAAGCAGGGATCTAAAGGTTGGGGCAGTTCACCTGACTGCTTATTACGTAGCAGATGGTGAAAGAACATGGTTTTGGGAGTCTGGCCAACTCAGATTTGACTCCTGGTTTTAGTATTGATAGCTCCATGACCTTGGAGCAAATTACTTATAATCTGTAAATCTGTTTCTCCCATATGTACTGAAGTGGGGATAATAAGAGATTTAGTGGAAAGATTGAATCGTGTATGTAGCAAGTATGCTGTAGTTATCTCTTGTGTAATATAGGCCTGATATGGTGGTTTTCTAAAATACTATAGTCTGTCTTTATCAGTATTTTATTCTGTGAATAGGATATTTAAAAAATCTTTTTAAATTTTTTTAATTTTTTAATTTAAATGAAGGTTCATTCCATAAAAATAAATGGACTGTATTTATTTGCACTTGTAGCGAGGTCTACTTGAAGTACTCTATGATATATTTCGTCTTCCTCTACCTGTTGTGACTGAAGAATTCATAGAAGCACTGCTCAGTGTAGGTAAGTAATGAAGTACATTTGTATATGTATCTATATTATAGTTTTTTTAATTATAATAATTTGTTCCTATTTTAAAATACAATAATTTTAAATTATGATAATTTGTTCCTATTTTGTAATTTTTTGAATTACAAATTTAAATTTGCCTTCAAAGGCAAAATAATGAAGTAAATATTGAATATCATCTTTTTATTGCATCATCATGAAATTGATACAAAAATAAAACCTCAAATAAATTTCTAAAAATAAGAAGTTTAAAATTTTTTCCATCATCCTAGCTATTGCAAATGAGTAGTGAAATTAGTAGAAAGATGGAAAAATTTGAAAGGAAGAGAGGAGATAAGAAATTGATGTAATTCTCAAATTAGATTATCTCATTTTCATTTTCTTTTAGCCAAATGATTTAAGTCCCAAAATGAAATGTACATCAGGAAATAAGTTTTTTCTGAATGTCTTTTCAGTCTATTTATTTATTTAACTAACATTTTAAAACATTATTTGTAGCCTGACTAGCTGATGGTTAACTGATGTGTTTTAGTGATTTTTCATTTTTTTCTAACCACCTGATTTTAACTATTTTAGATCCAGGCAGATTCCAAGACAGTTGGAGGCTTTCCGATGGCTTTGTAGCAGCTGAGGCAAAAACTATTCTTCCTCATCGTGCCAGATCCAGGTAGTATTTAGAAAAAGGGTTCAAATTTATTATAGTTACTGTTTTCATGTTCAGTTATGTAATATATTGAACAGTAACTTAAACTGCTTCTGTGTTGTTTTCATTTCTAGGCCAGACCTCATGGATAATTATTTGGCACTAATACTGTCTGCATTTATTCGTAATGGACTTCTAGAGGCAAGACTTAATACACCTTAACTTATTCTATTTTATTTTTTAATTTTCTCTGACAAATTCTTTCAGAGCAACAGACAAACATGATGCATACATGTGTTCCTACATACCATTTTGCAACTATATTTTCTTTTCTTATTTTCAAAGGGCTTGGTTGAAGTGATAACAAACAGTGATGACCATATCTCAGTTAGAGCTACCATTCTTCTAGGAGAGCTTCTACATATGGTAAAGTTTAGCAACTCTGGATTATGTTTCATACCATTTACTGTTTTAATTTATAAAAAGGTTATTTTAATAATGTTACTTTGTAGTACCTTAGAAAGTAAATTTGCATTTTTTGAATGTTTTGAATGTTTCTCTTTGCATTGCAAAGAGCCTTGATGCCTTGTATTTATCTATATATCTGTGTGTGTGTGTAGATATATATATATATGTATGTGTGTATGTATGTATATTATGTGTGTATGTATAGGCTAGTTTTATAAATGGAACAAATGTAAAAATTAAAAAGTACTAAATATTTTTATACTTGCTTTTGATATGGACATTTTGAATCCTATAGATCTTAATGTATCTTAGAAAGATTTCTTGCCTAACAAGCAAGAAATTACAAAACTAGATCGTTCAATCAGCTAACAGTGGAAATGATAATGTCAATCAGTGCCTGAATTTTATTTTTTTAATTTATTTTTTAAAATATAATTTGTTGTCAGGTTAGCTAACATAACAGTGTATACAGTGTGTTCTTGGCTTTGGGAGTGGATTCCCATGATTCATCGCTTACGTACAACACCTAGTGCTCATCCCAGCAAGTTCCCTCCTCAGTGCCCATCACCCGTTTTCCCCTTTCCTCCACTCTCTCATCAGGCCTCAGTTTGTTCTCTGTATTTAAGAGCCTCTAATGGTTTGCCTCCCTCTCTGTAACTATTTTTTTTCCCTTCCCTTCCCTATGGTCTTCTGTCAAGTTTCTCAAATTCCACATGTGAGAGAAAACATATGATATCTGTCTTTCTCTGACTGATTTATCTCACTTAGCATAATACTCTCCAGTTCCATCCATGTTGTTGCAAATAGTGTCTGAATTTTAGAAAACTTTTGTGATAATTTTCCAAATAGAACTCCCTTGTTTGAACACATTTTTCTCTTCACACTTGTGGGTTGAGGTTTAAAGGGTGAGAATCTTTTTTTTTTTTTTGCTTTGATTTTGTGACATCAGAGCTAATAAGGTGATCTGACCATTCTCTACTCCCAGCAAATCAAGGAATGGGAGAACTGATTGTTGGCAAGATAGAAATTCCTATTTCTAGGTCACCTATTTGTTAATAGAATGCTAAATAGAAAGAACCACTTTGAGCTCACTAAGGAAGAAGTAACTCTGTGGCAGATCTTTTAAAATTATGTTCTGGTTTTCTCTTATTGGCAGAGTACTTGTTATTTCTGTTGTTTCAGGCCTTCCCACCCCTAGTTTTTTGTTTTTTTCCTCACATAGCAGCTGGGCTCTGTGATTGAGATAAAGAGAAATAAACAGAGTTTAGCAACTGTCTTGTTTATCAGTGAGTTGTTCAGCCACGTGCTGCATTCTCCTTCAGCCCATCCATGGAGAAGTTAAATCATATTACAGGTTTCTCAAATCTGATTTTTATTTTCATTCTTAATATATCATTTCCTATAAGGTGATCAATGTCTAGAATTAGTTGCTTTTACATGAAGGAATTTTTTAATAAATTTTATCTGTTTCCTTCCTCCATGACCAGAATTTTGTGATTCCCTTGAAATGTAAAAGCTGATCATTTTTGAGTATATTGTGTTCATTGCTTATTATACTTAGATTTTCTGGCTTCCACATTTGATTCATTTACTTATCTTCATTGATAGCAGATTGAGTGGTGGGTTTTATTTAGAAAGCAGGATTAATTACAGCACTGGATCTAAGATTTTTTTTTTTTTTTTGGAGGATCTAAGTTTTGGTATGTAATCCTTTTAAATCATTTAAGAATAGAATTTAATCAGAGTGGCTAAAATGAGCAAATCAGAGAACTCTAGATGCTGGCGAGGATGTGGAGAAACGGGCACCCTCCTACACTGTTGGTGGGAATGTAAACTGGTACAGCCCCTCTGGAAAACAGTGTGGAGGTTCCTCAGGAAACTAACAATAGAACTCCCCTATGACCCAGCAATAGCACTGCTAGGAATTTACCCAAGGGATACAGAAATGCTGATGCATAGGAGCACATGTACCCCAATGTTCATAGCAGCACTCTCCACAATAGCTAAAACATGGAAAGAGCCTAAGTGTCCATCAACAGATGAATGGATCAAGAAGATGTGGTTTATCTATACCATGGAATACTCCATGGCAATGAGAAACAATGAAATCTGGCCATGTGTAGCAACATGGATGGACCTTGAGGGTGTTATGCTGAGCGAAATAAGTCAGGCAGAGGAGGACAAATATCATATGTTTGCACATATAGGAGGATTAGGAGGAACTTGACGGAGGAACAAGGGGGAGAAGAAGGGCGGAAATGGTGGGGGAAAGGGAGAGAGGCAAACCATGAGAGACTCTTGAATGCTGACAAAAACTGAGGACTGATGGATGTGGGGGGGAGGGGGGGATGGGCATGGAGGAGGACACTTGTGGGGATGAGCACTGAGTGTTATGTGGAAACTAATTTGACAATAAACTATTTGTAAAAAAACAAAAAACAAAAAACAAAACAAAACAAAAAGAATAGAATTTAATTGGTTACTTCTTAAAAATGATAAAGTTATAATAAAGGATCTATGAAATTCAGAGTTTAATTAATGTGAGTCCGTATCTTTATTCTGTCTCATCCTTGTTAAAAGTAGATAAGATAAAAATTATAAATAAGTTTGTACTAGAAAGTCGTTAAGTTAATTTCATGAGTAAAACCTTTAGTATTTTATCTGTGGGTAGTCTATAACCAAATATTTCTATTTCTCAACTCTTAAAAAATGTTATGTTTCATTTTAGGCAAATACAATTCTTCCTCATTCACATAGCCATCATTTGCACTGCCTGCCAACCCTAATGAATATGGCTGCATCTTTTGATATCCCCAAAGAAAAGAGACTGTAAGTATCAGAGCTCTGTAGCAAAGATTGTGTCTGATATATTTAATACCCACTCAGATGACCTTCTCTTCTTTTTAAATTCTTTTGTTTATTTTATTTATTTTTATTTTTTTAGGGAAGCCTTGTAAGTAAGAGGAAAATTAATAGTATCATTTAATAATTTGTATTTTAGGCTACCAAGTATTATAGCTTAGTAAAATCAAGATTTTCTAGCATATTTCTGAATAAGGACATAGACTCTCTACTTCATCATTAAAGTTATTGGTTGAGAATTTTTTGGACTATTTTATGTTTTGAGCAACAATTCAGTCTCTTTTTTTAATGTCTAAAATATTTCAAGTTAATAAAGCACAAAGATTAACAATGTATTCTTTTGGGGTGCTTGGGTGGTTCAGTCCTTTAAGTATCAGACTTCCACTCAGGTCATGATCTCACGGTTCATGGGTTCGAGTCCTGTGTTGGGCTCTGTGCTGACAGTTCAGAGCCTGGAGCCTGCTTCAGATTCTGTGTCTCCCTCTCTCTCTGACCCTCCCCTGATCACACTGTCTCTCTCTCTCAGAAATAAATAAAACATTAAAAAAAAAATTAAAAAAAAAAACCAATGTATTCTTTTATGTGTGTAATTAAAAATGTTGTAATTTAGTAACCCATACTGTAGGCATTGAAGTAAACTAAACTCTTAATACTGAAGGAGATACTGCAAACAGAATTTATAACCCAAGAGTATGGTAATACAGCTTTAGCTCTGGTGGAGTTTCAGTGCTAATAATAAAATATAATTTAAAAAGTAAAGAAGAAGCTTGATTGGAAAGTGCTAGCAGGAATCATTTTCATTTGGTTAAGATTATGTCTACCCCAGGGGTGTTTACCTCCCTCCCATTTTTTTTATTCTGCCTATTATCACAGAAACCTATATATTTGGAAACCTATTTTTTTGGTAACGTTAGTACAATACAGTTCATTAGCTATTCAGAACTATGCATTTTTATTAACAGTTATACATTTCTTCAAAGTTCAGTTAACTTTTGGGTGCCTAGGTGGCTGAGCCGTTAAGCATCTGACTTCAATTCAGATCATGATCTCAGATTTCATGAGTTTGAGTCCCACATTGGGTGAGCAAAAGCCCCTGCTTCGGGTGAGCTGTGCCCTGCTTTGGGTAAAACACATGCCCTGGGTGAGCCCCAATCCCCCCCGCCCCTCTGTCCCTCATGAGATTCTCCCTCTCTCTCTGCCCCTTGCTTACTTGTACCCTCTCTCTCTCTCAAAAAAAAAGTTTCTTAAATTCAGAAGTACACATATGGGCCTCACTATAAATAACTAATCTTCTATTTATTGATGTTAATTCTACCTATGAATATACTATTATTTAGTAGATTGAAGATCCCTAAAAGCCATTAGGGATCATCTATCTCAGTTCTAACTCTAGGCTTCCAATAGCATTGATAGCTTTTCAACTTTTTTTCTTTTTTAAATGTAAGTAGTCTACACCCATGAGGAGCTCGAACTCAAGACCCTGAGATCAAGAGCCACGTGCTCTACTTACTGAGTCAGCCAGGGCTTCCGTTTCAGTTTTTATTTTAGTAGTTTCATGATGGAAAATAGATTTCCCAAAGCCTGGTAGATCTAAACTCTCTGGATCAGATTATGGCCATGAATTTTAGGGTTTATCAAGAATTCAGATTTACCATCAAAATTTCAGTAATAATAGTCTTCTAATGGCTTTTGGGTTTTTTGTTTTTGTTTTTAGCTAAGCAAACTCTCTTTACTTATAAATATTTGCTAATCTGAACACATCTCAAGGTTTTTAAATTTTAAATCTGGTTTGTATTTACCAGAACTTCTGGAGTTGAGACTTGATTGCCACCAGATTCTTGAAAACTCTGCTTTTATGCACCACAAACAAGGAATTAAAAACAATTTGTAAAAGATACCATTTACAGTTGTAGATGCGGAGCAAGTAGAGACTGTACAGGGTGGTATTGGAATCATCGATTATCCACAGGGAGTGGAAATGAAATATTCCAGCCTCATACCATAAATAAAAATTAGTTTCAGATATATTAAGGATTTAAATGTGAAAAGCAAGTTTTATAATTTATAAGAAAGTAGAGAACACTGGATTTCAGACTTTGTAGTTCTTAAAACCAATATAAAAAGTGCCCACTACCATAGGAAAAAGGATTAGGAAATACATACTTAGTTGGGTCTAAATAATTATGTTTCTTCATACAAATGAGCAATGTTCTTCATATTTTTTTCCTTTGTGGGTCCAAATTTGATTAAAGGATTTACTTTTTAGTAACAATCTCTGACTTTGAATTTATATATTTTACTAGGGTAATTTATCAAGTTGATCTCTTTAAAACTTTGCTAGCTTTGGGCCCCTGGGTGGCTTAGTCAGTTGAGCATATGATGTTTGATTTTGGCTCAGGTCATAATCCCAGGGTTGTGGTTTGAGCCCTGCAACAGGCTCTGCACTGAGCATGGAGCCTGCTTAAGATTCTCCCTCTCTCTATCTGTCTTTGACTCTTCAATAAATAGATAGATACATAGATAGATCGTGTAATGCTAGCTTTGCTATGGAATTAATTCAGTTTTTTTTTCATTAGGCGAGCCAGTGCAGCCTTGAACTGTTTAAAACGCTTCCACGAAATGAAGAAACGAGGACCTAAGCCTTACAGCCTCCATTTAGACCACATTATTCAGAAAGCAATTGCAACACACCAGAAACGGGATCAATATCTCCGAGTTCAGAAAGATATATTTGTTCTTAAGGTACCGACATGAAACACTGCAGTTTTTTTACTTAGTTTCCTAATTTTTAACTGATGGATTTTAATATGCATATACTTGCTTGAGTTTGCAGTTTTGTTCATATTATGGATTTTCAAATGGCTTTTCAGTTTTATAATGACTAGGTAGTTTAGAGGTATGTTTTTATAACTTTTTAAAGGTAAAAAGCCTTCACAATTCATTCTTAAATGAAAAATCTTTCTTTATATTTTTCAATTTTGAACTTAGTCTTCTCAATGTGATGATAATTTGCCTTAATTTTCCTTATTACTTTCTGATGGTCTTAGGATACAGAGGAAGCTCTTTTAATGAATCTTAGAGATAGCCAAGTCCTTCAACATAAAGAGAATCTTGAATGGAATTGGAATCTTATAGGGACCATTCTTAAGGTATGACAGGATACTTCTTAGTCCTGGCTTGATTGGCTTCATTTTTATTACTTACTGTAATTCATCATAATTATGTTTGGGAATTGACAAATACATATATGATCTAACATACTGTGTTTTTCTAGTGGCCAAATGTAAATCTAAGAAACTATAAAGATGAACAGTTGCACAGGTATGTAACGACTGTTTTGGATTTAAACCGAAAGATGTTAGATTTGAATTATATTATGCCTAATACCCATGAAAAGTAATAATTGGTATTTTAAAGATATTTATGTACATTTTAGTGGTTGGTATTTAGTAGGTATATGTATACATTTTTGAGTATAGTCTTATAACCCAAAAGCATCAGCTAATTCTTTTTCTAATTATTTATATTCTGGTTTTAGTTTTGGAACACATGATGTACTTTAGATAAAAGTTTCTCAGATTGGGGTAATATCAACCATATAGTAATCTTAGTCCTAAGCATGTGAGAGTGACATAATAAGGACATAATGTTTCCCTCCCAAAACAAAGGCCATTTTTACTGTTCGGCTTCTACTTGCATTTGCATCTGACTTTGGAGGATTATCCATTTGTCCTCCTCTTTACATTTCCCTTAACCAAGTTGATGTTCTCCACACTCTTTATAAAACAAGCCAGTGTTCGTGGTGTCCGCAGTACTTCAAGCTGTGTGCTGCTCCCTGGTACCCTGTGCATTTGGATTGTTCTGAGTTTAGGCTAATCAATTACCAGTACTGATTTCATTTAATAAAAGGGCCTTTACTTCATGTTTTTGAAAAATTCACATCCTTAGCATTATTATTTGGTTGTACTCATCTACTCATAATATTTAATTTAATATCTATAGGTGGGACATACATGAAACATATAAACTTATACTGGAATAAAGAAGCATAGCACTAACTTCTCATACTGCTTGAGAACAGAGATGAAGTCTCATTCAACTTTCTTTCTCCACATCCTGGATTTGGCACCTATGTTGGGCTGGATTATAGTGCATGAAATTATATTGAACTAAGTTAAATGGAAGCTTAGACCATAATGTTGAAATATCATTAATTGTACCCATTGCTTTATAAATTCAGTTGCCTGAATTTTACCTGCAACTTTTATGCTTGGCCTTTTGTCTAATTGTGAAAAACTGACAGAATTGTAGCATGATACATTTTGCTTACCATCACATAGTGTAGGATTATTTTATAGAGTCATGGAACAAAGTTGGTCACAAAATAGAGTCGAAGAAAGCTTATGTTCAGGTGGCTGCTTTATATTTATCCAGCTTACCTTCTATCTAGTTAGGTTATATCTGCATTTTTCCGCTAGCATCTTTGCTGTCTATGAGTTCTTTCAGCCATCTCCCCATAGAATTATTTCACATAGTGTTCTTGACAACTAACGTGTTTTTTTGGTTGTTTTTTGTTTTTCTAGTGTGTGTGTTTGTGTAATGTACCAAATACATTTATTCCTTGCCTTTTACTCTAGTGGTTTAAACACAAAACATATTCAAAACCTTATATCATAGACTATGATTAAGATTTTAAAATAATTGGTTTCTTACTTTGTTGCTAATTTTATTTTGATCTTAGGTTTGTGCGAAGACTACTTTACTTCTACAAGCCCAGCAGTAAATTATATGCCAACCTTGATCTGGATTTTGCCAAGTCCAAGCAGCTCACAGTTGTGGGTTGCCAATTTACAGAATTTCTTCTTGAGTCTGAAGAGGTAATAAGCACTTTGAATATTTTCCAGAGCAGATGTTTTTCATTGAATTTGGCCTCTTCCTTCTATTTCTCAGTATGCATATGTTGTATTTAGAAGTGTAGAGAATGAGCCTAGACCTAGATTTGAATCCTGACTTTGTCACTAGCTAGTTTTCTGACTTGGGATGAGTTATGTGCTTTCTACTTGAAGACCTGTTTTTTTCCTTGTAAAATGGAAGATAATATCATCTTCTTGCAGCATTGTGAAATGAACAAGTACTCAGTGATTGGTATCTGTTATTAGTAACTTCATCATTATCTAAATTTTTTGGACTTGATTACAGTTCATTTTTCTAGTTACAAGTAAAAGTGCTTTTCCAATAATATCACAATGTATTTTCTTTTAGGATGGGCAAGGATACTTAGAAGATCTGGTAAAGGATATTGTTCAGTGGCTCAATGCTTCATCTGGAATGAAACCTGAACGGAGTCTTCAGAATAATGGTTTATTGACTACTCTTAGTCAACACTACTTTTTATTTATTGGAACACTTTCTTGCCACCCTCATGGAGTCAAAATGCTGGAAAAATGCAGCGTGTTTCAGTGGTGAATATCCCTAGATTCTGTTTCAAAATATACCTGAACTTTATTTTTAATGTAGTCAGATATGGTATGCTTTTTATTCTGTGTACATGTATTTAAGCTTTATTAAAAGACAAAAAAAAAGTTATCTTGGCTGCTCTGTTATCCATTTTATGTGATATTTGTCATTGAATGCTTTTTTCTAGAAATGCTTATTTATATATTTCTCTCTTTTTTTTAGTCTCCTTAATCTCTGTTCCTTGAAAAACCAAGATCACTTGCTGAAACTGACTGTTTCTAGCTTGGATTATAGTAGAGATGGATTGGCGAGAGTCATCCTTTCCAAAATCCTTACTGCAGCTACTGATGTGAGTATAACATAGGCAATAAAACTGTAGTTTTATAATCAATTAATTCAGTACTTCATAAATTTTAGCCAAGCAGAATTAATTATTAATTCTAAGAATGTGGGATGGAATTTTAGTTTACTTTAAAGTAGGAGTTCCTCCAGGGGACTATGTGTAGGACCCATGTTTTTTCTCTCCAGGGAAAGAAGCAGTAGATTGAGACAGAAGTATTTTATTTACTAGACTAAAACAATATATCAAGGGCTAAATCATCAGTTCCAGTTTTTCTGCCATCTTCAAGTAGCAAAACTGTCCTAGAACAAAGTCCAAATTGACAATCCATGCTGAAGTTATTTTTAAAATATTTTCATTTATCTTTGTAGGCCTGCAGGCTGTACGCAACAAAACATTTAAGAGTATTATTGAGAGCTAATGTTGAATTCTTCAATAATTGGGGAATTGAATTATTAGTGACCCAGCTACACGATAAAAACAAAACAATTTCTTCTGAAGCTCTTGATATTCTGGATGAAGCATGTGAAGACAAGGTGAAGGCTTATTATTTTATAATAGAATACTCAGACATGAATTTTTCAATTATTTTAATTATTAAATTAATTTTAATTATTAAAATACTCCATTTTAATAGAAAATTAGGTAAATTATAATGTGCTTATCATAGCCATTTTGGAAATGGAAGCTTTACTATCTTTTTGTGATTGTTGATTTGCCTAACAATCACCTCTTTTAGGCCAATCTCCATGCTCTTGTTCAGATGAAGCCAGCTTTATCTCACCTTGGGGACAAGGGTTTGCTCCTCCTCCTGAGGTAAATATCAAGTAAATTTTTCTTATAATTATGATCTTGTTCTATTCTCTCTAGCAGTGTATTTTAAAGCTCGATTCAAATCCAAACAGGAAGCACTCTAAAGAGTTTAGTATTAACTTCAGAAAGAGGTCTATTTCAGAATCATAGACAGCCTTTAAAACTGAAAGTCTGTCTTTTCATTGTTTTCCTTAATGTTTCTTTTACATTTCTGTGTCTTCTCATGATTTTCATGACATTTTCTTTACTGTGATGAGATTCATATGTTTTTTTCAAGATCATGAAAATTTATTTTTATTTGACCTTTTACTTTCAGGAAGGAGCTATTCCTAAAGTCTTTTAGCTTCTTAAGTATAGTAGTGTTTAAGATATTTTAGCTCCTTACACACTTGTAGTCAGACTCTGTGTTAAACTACTGCTTGTTTTAATTTACAGATTTCTTTCCATTCCAAAAGGATTTTCTTATCTGAATGAAAGGGGTTATGTAGCAAAACAATTGGAAAAATGGCACAAGGTAACTCTCTTTTGATGATTGTTGGTATGTTTTTATTTTATGGAATAGATTTATGAATTTAGAGGATTTTTCATATCAGTGTTTTGAAGCTAAAAAGGTCAAATACTTAAACATTCATATGAAGTCAGGTCTTAAATTCTATATAAATACTTGTATTTATATTTACCCTTTAAAAAAATTTTTTTTATGTTCATTTATTATTGAGACAGAAACAGTGCATGGATGGGGGAGGGCCAGAGAGAGAGGGAGACACAGAATCTTCTGAGGCAGGCTCCGAGCTGTCAGCGCAGAGCCCAATGCAGGGCTCGAACCCACAAACTGTGAGATCATGACCTGAGCTGAAGTCAGATGTTTAACTGACTGAGCCACACAGGTGCCCCTATTTATCCATTTTTTTAAAACTAAAGAGCAGTCATTTTATAGTGAACTATTGATTTTGCGTACATCCTATTGAAATTTTGTTTTCAGTTTAATTGATACAATCCACTGATACAATTTTTTAACCCTACTTAACTCATCTCCTTTATTCTTATTCTTGGGTCCCTTAGATAGCCCTTTTAAGCTACAGTTAAAACAGTTTTCCTAAATGAAGGAAGAAAACAGTTCTACCAAGCAGATATAATAATGTAAATAAACTTTATCTTAGTATGCTAGTTTATGTAATCTGAGAACAGACTTCCTGCTGTTTTAGATAATGGGGAAACCTAGTAAGAAGGGAATAATTTCAAGTTATTAGAGAACTTCTTAGCTTTTCTTTAGTTGGTCAGTACCTTGATTTTATTTTGTTTGAAGCATTATAAATTGTCAAAGCATCTTAGAAACCCATGGATAATCAGTCCAACTGTAAATAATTTTTAGATTTTTAATCTTGTCAATCATTTATATGGTCTGTTTTGAACCGTATTTCACAAGAAGTTCTTATTTAAAAAAGTAACTATAATTCTAAAACATACTTAAGGCATGAAGTCTTCAGTAATTGATGGAGAATTGAGATAAGGTGTGATAGTTTTAGTTCATAAATAGAAGCTATTTAAACAAATTACCATAGTAAAATCAGTCACCTTATACAAATTACAGTATTAGAAGATTGCTTAGCATATCTGGGATGGTACTTTCAAATAATAGGTATAAAATATAACAGCAGTCACAAAGGCATATGCAGTGTATAAGGAAACAAATGATTCTGCTTTAGGGATTAGAATTAGCGAAAGAAAATGTTGGGTGGGCTCAGGAAAGCATATGATATTTGGAATGGCCTTGAGGAGTAGGTAGGTAAATAAGTAGGAAGAAGGGTCTTCTAGGCTGAGGGAGCAGACATCTGTATAGATTATTGAAACTTCAGATTTGTGAAGAAGCTATATTCCAGTGTAGTTGGGGCTAGGATAAATGTGGAATGGCAAGATGAGGCCGGAATGGGCCTTACAAACCATATTATGTCATATTAAGGGATTTCAATTTTATTGGAAGTGGGATTATTATAGGTGTTTAAAGACTAATCATGATCAGAGCTGTGCTTTAGAAACATGATAGGTCCCAGGGTAGAGGTGGAAGTTTGATCATCAAAGGTAAAGCCTAGAAATATTGAGACCAGGTAAGAAGCAAGAATTGGTAAGAATGTGAATTTTAGTACTACTGAGATTGGATAGGCAGGGACATATTTTCCGAGTGTTTTTGAAATAAGATGGTACTGCTCTGTGGGATGACCAAGTGATTGGTATCCAGAAAATGTTTGGAATTGTGGATCAGGAATTCAGACAAGTGCTGAAGATGACAATTTGGGAGTCATCTGAAACCTGAAATGAGTGAGATCACCAGAGAAAATGTAAAGAATAAAAAAAGAAAAAGAACTGGAAATTGCTCCTTAGAGAACACTCTGGTTTAATGACAGGAATAGAAGGACAAGGACAGTGAGAAAATTGTCAGAGAGGATGTGGTCACTGAAGGATGCTTCAGTAAGGAGAGGCCAGGGGTCACATAAGATGAACAGTAGATAGTAGGCTGTTGAATTTGACAGGTTATTGGTGAATTTCACCAGAACATTTTCAGTAGAAAATTACAAACACATGTTGAATTGCAGTTACAGTTCATTAGGCAGTAAATGGGAGGTGTAAAAATAAAGACATAATAAATAAATAAAGTATTTTCAAGTATTACCTTCTTTAATCCTCACAGCAACCGTACGAAATAAATTTTTTATTTCTGTTTTGTGAATGAAAATTTGGAAGCTAAGAACAGTAAATTTTATCCTAGAGGAGTAATTTATCCCAGCTCACAGAGCTTGAAAATAGCAGAACAGGGATACTTTTTGATTCCAAAGCCCATACTCTTTCCACTATATTCGGCTTCCTCCCAGTAGCTTCTGGCGTGCCAGCATGAACTAAGTCTGTCTCTTTTTCAAAGTAATCAAATTCGGGCCAGTAAAACATTAAAAATGTATTCACTTTAATTTTTCTTTTAATATTTATTTATTTTTGAGAGAGAGAGACAGAACATGAGTGGGCAAGGGGAAGAGAGAGAGTGAGACACAGAATTGAAAGCAGGGTCCAGGCTCTGACCATCAGCACAGAGTCCAGTGCGGGGCTCAGAGCCATGAACCACATGATCATGACCTGAGCCAAAGTTGGATGCTTAAGCATTGGAGCCATGAGCCACCCAGGCACCCCCAAAATTCATTCAATTTAAAACTTCTCCCTACCATCTAGGCCAAATATAAACTTAGAAACCTATAGTGGAGGGAGGATCTGGTTAATATTACTCTGCACATTCCCCTTTCTGGTTTGGGGCCTCTTCAGCTTTGGGGCAGGAGGAGGAAGAAGGTTGCATGGGGCCAAGAACAGACTTATTCAGATGGTACAGTTGTTATCTGGTCTATTTAGCTTTGAGTGTGACAGATTTCAAATGTTAGTTCTTTTACTTGAGGATTACTTTCTTGAATTTCTCGAAGACGTCACCACTGTGGATCTCTCCTTTATAGTTCCCTTGACTACGGTAGGGCTCCTCTGGCAGCCTACTTCTGTTGCCTCCTAGTAGCTAGAGATCCACCCCTCAATTGGGGTTTTCTTGCCCCTCCAGATAGGTCTTTTGGGGCAGAATCATCAAGATGACCCAGATCAGAAATTCAGTGCATTTCACAGCTATAAACCATACCCCTGACCTTTGCTAGTGTTTTCCAAATGAGTTCCCTGGTCAAAAGACTAACCACATGAATATAACTACTCCTGCATAAAGTTCAGAATATCTGCCTTAAGTAGACTTTTTGCACTAAGATTTTCATATATGCAGGGGAGTATAATAATAGTATAGTGGTAATAGTAGCAGTAGTAATAATTACAGTGTTCTATAATGGTATGATATAACATAAGCAAAACTTTGTATTACTGTTAACAAAGTAAATATGGAACCTAAGGAAAAACAGAAAAACCATTTTAGAGACTCTAAGTAGAGAGTTTAGGTAACCCACCAAATTCAAGTTGTCTAAAATGGCTTTGAATGAAAAATGTCTCTCTGTGCCCTTATTCTGTCATTTCTGAAGGTAATGTCAGTTAACAGTTTATTTTGTGTGCATTCAAAGATGTTCTATACATTTATAAGTACATATTATTTGTTTAAAAAATAAAAATGAAGGGCACAGTTAAGCGACTGACTCACGGTTTCAGTTCAGGTCACGATCTCACAGTTTTGTGGGCTCGAGCCCTGTGTCGGGCTCTGTGCTGACAGTACGGAGGCTGTTGGGGATTCTCTCTCTCTCTTTCCCTCTTTCTCTGCCATTCCCCCACTTCAACAGTAACTGTCTCAAAATAAACCTTAAAAAATTTAAATTAAAAATACAAATGAATTCTATTTATAAGTGTAGATAAAGTTAGGTAAGTTTTCATTTAGCAGTATATCTGCCGTCTTTTCAGAGCAACACATGTAAATGTAGCTCATTCTCTTTTTTTAATGTTTATCTATATTAGAGAGAGAGAGAGAGTGCAAGTAGAGAAGAGGAGAGAGAGAGGGAGACAGAATCTGAAGCAGGCTCCAATCTCCAAGCTTGACGCAAGGCTTGAACTGATAAGCCATAAGATCGTGACCTAACTGAAGTCAGATGCTTAACTGACTGAGCCACCCAGGCGCCCCTGGCTCATTCTTTTTAATGGCTCCATAATGCTTTCTGTGAATTGACTTTGATAACCCCTCTTGTATTGACATTGTTTCCAACTTTTTTTCTTTTGTGAACAGTGTTTGTTGGATATTCTTGCATATATCTTTGCATACTTGTATAAGTATTATCTCTAGGAATACATTTTTTTTTAAGTTAATTTATTTTGAGTGAGAGAGAGCGCACGTGCGTGGGAGGTGGGGCAGAGCAGGGAGAGAGGGTGAGAGAGAATCCCAAGTGGTCCCCAAGCTGTCAGCACAGAGCCCTACACAGGGTTCAGTCTCATGAACTGTGAGATCATGACGTGAGCCGAAATCGAGTCAGACTCTTAACTGACTGAGACAACCAGGTTCCTCTTTAGGATACATTTCTGAAAGTATAGTTGTTGAGTCAGAAAGTATGTGAATTAAAATTTTTTTGATACATTACCAAATTGCCTTCCAGAGTGGTTCTACCAATTCCTTCTAACCTGTTTAAAGTGGAGATCTCTTGAAATAAAGATGCAAGTGACTGACACTCAGTTTAAAGAATTTAACTGGAAGTTTTCCAAGTTTTAGTTGGAAAAATTTTTACATCTGACTGGATGTAAATCAGTGGGGAAAGATGTTTTTTACCAAAAGGCACTAAAATGGTTTAATTTCCTTTTTTAAATTTCTAGTGAATATCTTCAGGGTTCAATATTAAGAGGCTAGTTTTTGTTTATTCATATTTAATGGGGAAAGGAATTTAAATAAAATGAAAAACAAATTATTAACTTAACTTGTATGGACTCTAACATATTAATTTGAGATGGGGATAAAAGTATAAGCAGAAGGGCACCTGGGTGGCTCAGTTGGTTAAGCGTCAAACTCTTAATTTCAGTTCAGGTCATTATCTCACCATAATGAGATTGAGCCCCATTTTGGGCTCTCAGCTGACAGCATGAAGGCTGCTTGGGATTCTCTCTCTCTCCCTCTCTCTCCCTGCTCCTGCTCACTCACTCTGTCTCTCAAAATAAACTGAAAAAAAAAAAGTATAAGCAGAAAGTTTTTGGGTATAGTAGACCATTTGCATTCATAATACTTTGTTCTACCCTGTTTAAAAATTTCTTAAATTTCCTGAACAGATATTCACTTTTATATTTATGCTTCCAAGATTTGCTAGGTACCTAACATATTATGATTCTCGTGAATGTAATGATACTATATACAACTAAGACAATATTATCTTTCTAGGAATATAATTCAAAATATGTTGACTTGATTGAGGAACAACTTAATGAAGCACTTACTACTTACCGAAAGCCAGTTGATGGTGATAACTATGTTCGTCGGAGTAACCAAAGGTACAGACTAGTTAATGGAATAATTTATTGCTTGTCCTCAAAAAAAAAAGCCAGTTTGTAATAACTCTTTATTGTTTGAAGTGTTCTGAGTACTTGGGAATTTTATTTCCTATACTGTCATGAAAAAATGTTAAAGCATAGCATTGATTGCTAAAAAATTCCAGTGTCATTCCTAACATGCTGAATACCGTTACTGATCTAATTCATATACCTTTCATGCTCTTACCCTAGTCTATTAGTTTGAGGCCAGCTAAACTTATTTTTCTAGAGAAATCCTCATGCTTCTCCACCTTCATATTTTTTTGTATACTGAAGGATTATATCTTTATCTAGTACTTTAGTAGTAGTACTAATAAAGTATTAGTACTTTAGTAGTACTTTAAAGTAGTACTTTATTAAAATGTCTAGTACTTTATTAGTGGTCCTTGTTTTAATTAGCATATTGTAAATAAGTCAGTAGGTATATCAGTATTCTTTATTATACTAGATTACAGCGTCCTCATGTCTACCTGCCCGTACACCTGTATGGACAACTGGTACATCACAAAACAGGCTGTCATTTGTTGGAAGTACAGGTAAAAACATAATTTAATCATTTTAAATAGTTAGAGTGGTAGGAAAAATTCTTAGTATTGCTGAAGTAGTATCTTTGCAAAAACTTCTCAAAAGCCTTAAAGTTAGTGGCATAATTGCTTTAAAAGCCATCTATCTTATAACTGATGTAGGCATTCTGTGTTTGTAATCCTTAGACATATTACTGCCTTGCATGCCTTTCCTTTCCCTGACTTAGGTACTCCCTTTTGCATAACTAATATGTTACATAGAGTGAGTAACCCACTGAGTTCTGTCCTTTATATTTTGGGGGAGAAGTTTATCTCTTTAGTAAAAATATACCAAAAAAGTGAATTTTTTTATTCTTATCGGGAAGTTAAATTGAACCTGGAATAGATTTAGTTATCTTTGCTGAGCAACAAACTGGAAGTATTAATTCCTGTCTGTGCTTCCCTGTTCCCCTGTACTTCATGAAAGGTAACAGGATTAGTCATGCAGTTCCTGCCTTCCTACTCAGCACACCAAATTTATGGCTGTAAATGTGTCTTGCTACTAGGTGTTTTCAATAAATGTAACCTTTTCCTTATTTTATAATTAGATATATAAGTATCTGTGTGTTTCTTCTGAACAATAATATCTATGCAGTTTATGTTTATTTAAAAGTTTTGCATAAATATAGTCTGGTGTCCTCTATTTTTGTATTATGTCTGTGAAGACTTCTGAGGCACATATCTTTATATTTATGTTTTTAATTCACTAATACTGTTTCCTGTTTTAAAAAATGATAATTTTGGCTGAAATTTTTATAATACTAGATACCAGGTACTTTGTTAAGCACTTTATATGTAATAATTAAGTCATTAAACCTTTTGAGACAAACCTCTATTTTAGAGATTAGGAAATAAAGTATGGGGAGATTAGATAACTTGCTCAAAGCCACATAGCTTTCTTTCTTTTTTTCTTTCTTTCTCCAGAATATTATTACCGAACTCTGTCATAATGTTCGTACACCAGATTTGGATAAGTGGGAAGAAATTAAAAAGCTGAAAGCATCTCTTTGGGCCTTGGTTTGTAATAAACACTTCTATGATATTTTCATCATTTTAAGACTTTTCTAATTTTCCCATTAATAATAAGAATCATATTATTTGGATTTGTTCTCAGATTAATGTTCTAAGACCAAGATTGTTTCTGCCCATTTTAAATATTACTTTTAGGCTAGAAGATAGATGATTAAACTATTAGTTTTCTTGCTAACAAAAATGGAACATTGATTTCTGAAGTCCCTTATTTGAGTTTTTTTTCACATTTTCCCCTCATAGATGGGGTTAATTTTTTGTTTTTGGTACCTTTCCAAATTTCTTGAAAGAGTTACTCTTATAAATATATTTGATACAGTGATTTCTTTTCTTTCAGGGAAATATTGGCTCATCAAATTGGGGTCTCAACTTGCTACAGGAAGAAAATGTGATTCCAGATATACTAAAACTGGCAAAGCAGTGTGAGGTTCTTTCAATCAGAGGGTATGTTATTTCACTCATAAATCTGTCTACTTTATATATATTATTGTTCACAAATGGCTGTGAGGTAAGACTATTTGATGATTCAGTGTTGTCCATTAGAACTATTAACTTACCAAAAATAAATAAAATATAAAATAAAATAAAGTGGGGGAGGTGCCTGGCTGGCTCAGTCAGTAGACTCTGTAACTCTTGGTCTCAGAGTCATGAGTTTGAGTCCCATATTGGGAGTAGAATTTAAAACAAAAAGATTTTGGGGTGCCTGGATGGCTCAGTCAGTTAAGCCTCTGACTTCGGCTCAGGTCATGATCTCGTGGTTCATGAGTTTGAGCCCCGCATCGGGCTCTGCAGAGTGTGGAGCCTTCTTGGGATTCTCCACCCCTATCTGGCCCTCGGCCCTTCCCCACTTGAGATCTCTTTCAAAATAAATAAATAAATAAACTTAAAAAAAAAATTAAAACAAAACAAGATTTTTAAATGCACTAAGTTAAACGTCTTATGGAGCTCCTCCTTGCTTAGTGTTATCATTCCATTTTTATCATTATAATGTAGAAGTTTAGTAACAGATAAACACTGACAGCATAGTGTGTGTTCAAATATTGCAGTAGTCCAGTGGCCCAAATATTCCAGATTGATCCCAGAAAAGCTCTAATATATGTCATTTTTTCCTAAGATTGCATTATGTTCTTTTAAATTACTTCATTGAAATTACAATCTATATTAAGAAGGTTTTCCTGTTATTTATTTCTTCTAAGTTACTCCTAACTCCTCTAAATACATTTTTTCCACAGTTTTTAATTATTTTATTTTATTTTTTTTTAGTTTTTAATTATTTTAAAGAAAATTCAAACGTACATACAGCAAACTAATATTTTGTGGTTGCTTTAAGAAATCTGTTTGGAAATATGAATAGTTCATTACTACATCTTTTACATACAGGACCTGTGTATATGTGCTTGGCCTCATAGCCAAAACCAAACAAGGCTGTGATATTCTGAAATGTCACAACTGGGATTCTGTAAGGCATAGTCGCAAACATCTGTGGCCAGTGGTTCCAGATGACGTAGAGCAACTCTGTAATGAACTCTCGTCTATCCCGAGCACCCTGAGTTTGAACTCAGAGTCAACCAGCTCTAGACATAATAGTGAAAGTGAATCTGCACCATCAAGTGAGTATTGTTGACAAACTTACATGAAGTTAGCTAAAATTAACATTTGCATTTGTAATGTCACAATTTAAATATATTTGTTATATTCCTAACTTACTTTTTTCTAAGATAATTTGGCAGTAATGGGGTCTTGGAGAATATGTTATCTTTTCACAACAGAGAGGATAGCCACCAGCCTACATTGTTCTCTCTCCTTGCATTCTAAATAGCTTTTGGAAAGTCCTACTCACAGAGTTAAAGAAATAAGCTATGTGTCAGAAGAACCATTCTCCTTTTTGCTTATTCTAAAATCTAAAAAGTAAATATTCTACTGTCTTCGCTTATAAATTTTGTTCACTCATTTTTCAGATATAGAGATTTTTGAACCAGAATGTATTTGTTCAGAGATATTATATTCACATGTTCATTTTTGAGAGAGGAGCTAAATTTTAAAACTAAACAGTGAAATTATTAAAAGATAGAGTGTAAAAAATCAATTAAATAAAAAACGGTTTGTGGTTTTAATCCCTGTGTTAAATGCCATTAGGCATACAAAATTTCAGACATGTTCTTTTTAAGAAAATGATGCAACATTTATCAAACCATGGTTCACCAGGTCTAAGATGCTGTGAATTATAGGATGTGCCAGTATTTCAGTGTACCACGAAAAAAAATAAGAAAACAATGCTGCCTATTAAACTAGGACATACCACTGATTGCAAGATGCATTCTCATTTTAGAGATATTAAGTGTGAAAAATGTGCATCTTAGAATCAAAATATGGAAATACAATATGCAAATTTATTTAGTTTTATTTTGCTTTCTTTCAAAATATATTTTGAAAGTAGTTTATAATTCCTCAACAAAAGTTAAAAATAGGATAAAATCTCATAGATGACATTAGACACCCAGATTCAGCCTTTTACTAGAATTAGACACTGAATTTAGATGAGTTCCTTTATGCCTAAAAGAAAATAACAAATGAAACTAATTAGTTTAAACATGAATTTAAAATGCTATGACTTAAAAAAATTTTTTTTAAAAATATGTGACTTGGTTCCTTGGATGTGTATTTTAAGACTGGGAATTCATTTCTATTGTAATTTGAAGAATAAACAGGAATCTGTACCAACTGAGTGAGCATCCATGGTCAAATCCCCTTCTTTTTTCTTTAATTTTTTTTTAATGATTATTTTGGAGAGAGAGAACATGTGCATAAGCAGGGGAAGGGCAAAGAGAGAGGAAGAGAGAGAACCCCATGCAGACTCTGTGCTGTCCGTGCAGAGCCCAGTGTGGGGCTCCATCCCATGAACTGTAAGATGATGACCTGAGCCGAAGTCAGATGCTTAACCAACTGAGCCACCCAGGGGCCTCTGCTTCTTTTTTTCTTAATTTTATCCTGAATATTTGGAGACTTTGGAAGATCACTCTCATTAAGACCATCAGTAGTACCTGAGTGGCTCTGTAGGTTACAGGTCTGACTCTTTTTGATTTAGGCTCAGGTCATGATATCCTAGGTTCATGAGACTGAGCCCTGTGCCGGTCTCCACATTGTCAGCTCAAACTGCTTGGGATTCTCTCTTTCTCTCTCTCTCTGCCCTTCCAATGCTTGTGTGTGATTGCCTGTGTGTGGATGCATGCACATCGTCTCTCTCTCCCCCTGTCCCCCCTCTATCTCTCTCTCAAAATAAATAAACATTAAAAAAAATAAACAGTCAATCTCCCCCTGTCCCCCCTCTATCTCTCTCTCAAAATAAATAAACATTAAAAAAAATAAACAGTCAAACCAAAACACACTTCATGTAAACTGTGCCATATGAATCCTGTAGTTTTTCTTTGGAAATAACAGAAGATCCTCATAGATCTAATTTCACATTTTATTCAAGTTCAAACACTTGGTCTCAAGAAGTTCTTATGTGGCTTCTCAGCAGTTTAACCTTTTATTTTTGAAATTTTTCCCCAGATGACTCTTAAACAAAAATTCTGGAAATACATCACTAATAGTTGCTATGATTTTGTTGGTTGTTTTTTATGTGCTCTTATTAACAATCCTTTGATCATAGGTATGTTCATAATGGAGGACGACCGGTTTGGCAGCAGCTCTACTAGTACGTTTTTTCTTGACATCAGTGAAGATACAGAGCCAGCATTTTATGATCGGCCTGGACCTATAAAGGATAAAAATTCATTCCCTTTCTTTGCTTCTAGTAAACTTGTGAAGAATCGTATCTTAAATTCCCTTACTTTGCCTAATAAAAAACATCGTAGTAGCAGTGATCCGAAAGGAGGGAAACTGTCATGTGAAAATAAGACCAACAACAGGAGGATCAGAACACTTACGGAGCCTAGTGTCGACTTTAATCATAGTGATGATTTCACACCCATGTCCACAGTACAGAAAACGTTACAACTAGAAACTTCATTTGTTGGGAATAAGCACGTTGAAGACACCGGTAGTACTCCAAGTATTGGAGAGAACGACTTAAAATTCACCAAGAGTCTTGGTACAGAGAATCACAGAGAAAACACAAGCCGAGAGAGATTAGTTGTAGAAAGTTCCACAAGCTCACATATGAAGATACGTAGCCAAAGTTTTAATACAGACACTACAACAAGTGGAATAAGTTCAATGAGCTCAAGTCCTTCCCGAGAGACAGTAGGTGTCGATGCTACGACTGTGGACACAGACTGTGGAAGTATGAGTACTGTGGTAAGTACTAAAACTGTTAAGACAAGCCACTATTTGACGCCACAGTCTAACCATCTGTCTCTCTCCAAGTCAAACTCAGTGTCCCTGGTGCCTCCAGGTTCTTCTCATACGCTTCCAAGAAGAGCACAGTCCCTTAAAGCACCCTCTATCGCTACAATTAAAAGTCTAGCAGATTGTAACTTTAGTTACACAAGTTCTAGAGACGCCTTTGGCTACGCTACACTGAAGAGACTACAGCAACAAAGAATGCATCCATCCTTATCTCATTCTGAAGCTTTGGCATCTCCAGCAAAAGACGTGCTATTTACTGATACCATCACCATGAAGGCCAACAGCTTTGAATCCAGGTTAACACCAAGCAGGTGAGCAAATACATGCTTAAAAATGAACAATAATGGTTGCATTTTAACAGGTTTAAATGGAAAGCATTAGCCAGGTTTTACATCTACATAAGCCTCAGAACCAACCTATTACAGTTGTTTACTTTGGTAGGCTGTAAGCTCCTAGTTACCCGATATGATTTGAAATGGATTCTTGCAGCTGCGAGGGGGGAAAAGAAATTCTATTAGACCCTGAAAATAAACATAGATGCTTTGCAAGGACACACAAGTCACAAGCTTTTTTTTATTTCTCGCTTCTGCAAGGATCGATTTTAAAAAGAAGCATGTCGGGGGAATCAGGAGCTTAAGACCTACAATAACAAACAACCTTTTCAGGTAGGTCAATTTAAGGCTCCAAAAGTTGACCTTATTATTATTTTTATAAGTAACTACAGATTTCAGTGAAATTCTTTTCATTTTGTCTTAAGTAGCTGTGATTAGTTGGTAGGACCCTAATGAACAGTAAATGAATTCCTTGGCCCTGAGGAGTTAACAGTAGTAAGTTTGCCTGCACTCAGGAACATGTGGGGGATTCCTGTGCCATATCTAAGATTATATCAAGTTGATCAAAATAAACAACTATGATTTTACCTTTAAAACATAGGCAGTGTTAAATTTGTCAGCAGAGATTTTTGTGCCGGTTCTTTGTTGTTGTTGGGCCAGTTACTTCTAAAAACTTTCTTAGTTTTTGGTTATTAATTTATGTTCATTTAAGTGGATTAGTATTTGTCAAGTGCTGAGATAGTGCCTGACACCTATCATCATCATTATCAATCATTATGAGTAGTTATTTCCTTACATAACCCATTTGGCTCTTATAGAACCAAATTCTTAAGAACATTAAGAAGTTATTAAGCAGTTTTGTTTCAGTGATACTAATGCATTTAGTAGAAGGAGTTCCTTTTAAACAGAGAATAAATTATATTTCATTTGATAGAATTTTATAAATTATGCAGTAATATCCTATACCAGGAACTCACTTGGCTTTGGCAAACCCATCAATTCAAAGTAAAATCAGGAGAATCTCTTAATAGCTCACTAGTCTGAATCTATGCAGTAAGGTTTATGAATTTTATTCAAAAGAGGTAAGGTACCTCTGACCCAAAATCAAAGTTTAGTGATACTTATTCTAACAAGCTTGGATATCAGGTTTTCACGCCTATGGAAGCAACAATTAAAAGCTTCTGACTCATAGAACACTCGTAACAGGAAAGGACAACTGAGTATTTGAAAACTCAAAGACCACACCAGTGGCAAGCAGGGGCAGTAAACATAGCACAACAAAGTAAGCAGTAAGAGTCGCACCATTTTAAAGCTCCGTGCAGTAACTGAAGTGTGTTAACTCTGAACTATTCTATTAAAGTCTATTATGTGTCATTGAAACACATTAAAGGCATTTTTATCCAAATTATTGAAAGCATAGATTTGAAAGTTGTACTGCTTAAATAATCAAAAGAATAGGCCAGAAAAAAAGACAGCTACCCCAAATCATTTATTTCCTAACCAATCTGGAGTCTTAGAATCTTATTTCCTATATTCTCTATTAGACCAGAGGAAGCTGGTTTGGAAATTTTACTTCTGGAGTAAAATGCCAGGTTATTGTTATTATAAAGGATGAGTAGGTGCTTTAATTTCTTGTGAGGGAAATAAATAAAAACAAGACAAATAGTCAAGAGAGCCAGAAACAGCTTGTATGAGGACATGACAGCATAACAGAACTTGATGTTCATCAAATCTTTCATTTGTTCTTCAAATTGTATTCAGAACTTGCTATGTACCAGGTACCATGGGAGTAAAATTGTTTTGGCATTAGTCTTCCTGTTCCTACCCCTTTCCTTTGTTTAGTTCAGAGAAAATGAAAATGAGGGAAGGTAACTACAAGTTTACTTTAAAATTAAAGTTTGAAATCCAGGCTGAGAAGGATTATTATTCTTTGTGGAGTTTTTTTTCTTAGAAAATTAAAAGAGTAGGCATGCAGATTCCTGTGGTATAATGGATAGCATGACTCCAAAAGTCTTAAAAACCATATTTCACTGAGCTATGTCCTTGGGACATAATATAATAAACACTCGATTACAAACCCTTAATCCTAAATTCTAATCCTGGCACTGAGTGAATGAACTTGAACAAGGAACAAGGTTTCATAAATTATGCTATAATGTTGCATCTACATGGAATTCAGCAGCTTTGCAAACCTCATCAATCCAGAACAAAACCAAGCAGACTTCAGTTGCTTACTATTATGAATCTGTGTAGTAAAGCTCATGAATTTTGGAGTATCTAGGCCTCAGTTGCCTTTTCTAATGGAATTTGGACTAGATTAGTGGTTTTAAGCTTTTCAAAAGTTGCCTTTTAGGTAGAGAAGCTCTTTCTTCACAAAACATCTCTATGGGAACCTAGTATGGAGAATAGATTAAAATGGAGCTACTCAGTTGAAATAGGGATTAGGAGAGCAACTGATCCAATAATTCCGTTATCTGCAGTACTCCTTTAAGAGTTTTATGGAGTAAGAGAGGTTTAAGAGAATATAATTTAAAAACTGCTGACCTATTTATGAAATTTGTCATTTTTCAACTGTGAGTGGTTTTTAAATGGAAGTCAGAAATTAGTGGGGTTTATTAGGATAATCTTAATAGCTACTATTTGTGAAGGATTTATTTTGTGTGCATTATAAAATAAGTTTTTTAAATATTAGGTTACATTATTACCTTTTAAATGACTTGAGTTTCCAAATGCCAGTATACATTAATGATGGAGCCTTCAGTAGTGCCTTGTATAAACAAAGCAGGCACCTACTAAATATTTTAGCATGTATGTGCATGAATAAGAAATCTGTGTCTTATGGAAGTATCAGCATACCATATTTATTATGGTATCACTAGTTAAGGGATGCTTTGAGGAAATATCAATGCTTCAAATTAAAACTATCTTGTAATATTTACAAATGATGATATTATTGCTGTTCTTCGTCTTCTGTGTTACATAATCTTATTGCTAAAGCGTTAATTACCACACAAAGAATGAGAAGTGTTTATTCTTATATTTCATAAAAATAATGTTAAATGGAGTTAATAGCAATGCCCTTAGTTCTCTGATAGCAAAGTTAGTGGTTTGAAAGGATTGTGAAGATAATCCTTGGATCATACCGGTGACTTTTAAGGTTTGTTTTGTTTTGTCTTTTGCTTCTAGATGTTGAAAGTTCTCTTAATTGCCCACCTTGACACTTTGACCTGGAAGGCCATAGCAGTTGTTTTTCCTAACAGTCTCAATACTGATAATCTTTTGTATGTCATTTTGTAACAGCTAAATAATTTCAAGTGTGTATTTTCTTAATAAGTGATGGCACTGCTTAGTACTTGACTAGCCACTTATCTTCTATGAAGTTGCAAAAATAAATTATAATTTCTGTATATGATTAATATTGCAAATCAAGAAACTAATGTAAGTGGATTTTTTTTATGGTTTTATAGGTTCATGAAAGCTTTAAGCTATGCATCATTAGATAAAGAAGATTTATTAAGTCCTATTAATCAAAATACCCTGCAGCGATCCTCCTCAGTGAGATCCATGGTGTCCAGTGCAACATACGGTAGTTCTGATGACTACATTGGTCTTGCTCTGCCAGTAGACATCAATGATATCTTCCAGGTACCATAAATTCTCTTGTTTTCTTATGAGTTGGTTTCCTATTATTTCATATTCTGTAACTGCTTACTAGAAATTATATTTTAGAGTGAATACTGTTTGGGGGGAAAATCATTTTTTAAGGCAGTTTTGTTTGAAGACATTTTATGATGGAAACAATTTCACCTTTCTCTACTATTATGCACATTTTTATTTAGTATTTCTAAGTCCTTCCTTCTCTTCCCATACCAAATCAGCATCTTGTTTGAGTTCTTTATCAGTGTGTTCTCTATAGAAGTTTAGTGAATTTTTAACTTTGCTTTTTAGTCACATTTGACTTATCCTTTTGTGTTTTTTCACATCTAACCTTGTGTAAGTTTCACAGTATATTCCTTGTTTTTTTAAACCTATTTAGCCTGTACAGGCAGCCACCTGTGCCCATTCATATAAGGTGACCCTAATCTCCTCAGATACTCAGAAATTTCTACATGGTAGATTGTACTAAAGAATATGCATTTGCTCAAGAATCTGTTTAGATAATTTCTAACACCTAATTTAGATAAAATTTAGATAATGTAGATAAAAGTATCTAATTTAGGTAATTCTAAAATGATCACTTAATATTTATTGAAATTACCAAGAATAAATAAGGGCTTTAAGGATTATTTGTTATTTTGTCAAATTTTGGTAATTTAACCTTTAGTGAACTTTTTGTTGTAGGTTTATGTGCTATAGCAATTTTATTTAAATTGCATTTCATTTAATTTTGCTAATATAAAGTGAATGTCTTCATAATTTATCTATTTTAGGTGAAGGATATTCCCTATTTTCAGACGAAAAACATACCTCCACATGATGATCGAGGTGCCAGGGTGTTTGCCCATGATGCAGGAGGTAACACGTGGCTTTAGTTTTTGTGAGACTCCTCTCTATATTAAAAAGAAAATTGTTTTTAAAACAAAGTTTATATAAAAGAAAAAATACTTTTTAGTGGGATGACATTAAAAATTCAGATAAACTTACTTTTGGGCCAACTTAAAAATTTTACCAAAATAATTGCATCAATTTTATATATATTTTTATGAGGGGCTTGACTTAAAGTGTTCTTCCAACTAAGCCTCTCAAGAAGACAAAAATTAGATTAGTTGATTTAAAAATTAATGCATGAAAAACTTGAAACACTAATCCTTTCAGAGGGTCTAAGAAACCAGATGTTTGGGGTTGGAGAAAGATAAAAATATATATTACATGATCTCTCTTTGTTATGAACTGTAAGACTTTAATGAAGGTATGCCTATCAGCCACAGGTTAAAGCTTCAGAATCTTGATTCTCTTTAAACAACTACTCTTTAAACTTAGAATTATTACATTTCTTTATGGAAGTACTGCTAATAATGATGCCTTAAGTATATATTTTTAATTTTCCATTTTATATTTAAAATTTTTTATTTTTTTTTAAATATTTTTATTTCTAGGAGAGAGAGAGAGAGACAGCATGAGCAGGGGAGGGTCAGAGAGAGAGGGAGATACAGACTCTGAAATAGGCTCCAGGCTCTGAGCTGGCAGTCAGCACAGAGCCCAATGCAGGGCTCAAACCCACGAACAGCGAGATCATGACCTAAGCGAAAGTCGGACAGTCAACCGACTAAGCCACCCAGGTGCCCCTCTATATAAAATTTCATATTAAACTAATATTTAATCATATCTGCTAACTTTAATTATTTTCCTAATTTAAAGCAAATTAGATTTTAGTCCTAGAAAGAGTTCAGATTTTCTTCCCTAGTTTTCCTTCTTCAAAAATTCACATTGTTTGAGGTACCTGGAAGGAGATGTCATTGATACTATCTTCATCAGATTCTGTTTCATGTTTACTTATGCACAGGTCTTCCATCTGGGACTGGAGGTCTTGTCAAAAACTCCTTTCACTTGCTGCGACAACAGATGAGTCTTACAGAAATAATGAACTCGATCCATTCAGATGCTTCTCTGTTTTTAGAAAGTACAGAAGACACTGGATTACAGGAGCATACAGATGATAACTGCCTTTATTGTGTCTGTATTGAAATTCTGGGTTTCCAGCCCAGTAACCAACTAAGTGCAATATGTAGTCATTCAGGTAAGTGATTATGAGCATCTCCACCTCATATGAATCTGCTCCAGTCAAAGTCATGTCCCAGCTCTGATGACGACCCCTCTGACTCACTACCATTCTCCATTCTCACTGCCCTGGCTTTAGTTCAGTCACTCAGCATTTCCTATTGGAGAGTTTGTGTCTCTGTCTCCAGTTTTGGCCCCTTCCAAGTCACCTTTCATACTGTTTTCTGGGATTAGTCTGTTAACCGTTTTTTACTGGCTATTCATGCCCAGCACATAAGACTCTGTGATCTGTCTGTTGTCTTTTATTATCTTTTTTTTTTTTTGATGTTTGTTTATTTTGGAGAGAGAGAGCAAGTGGGGGAGAGGCAGAGAGATAGGAAGACAGAATCCCAAGCAGACTTCACACTGTCAGCACAGAGCCCATCGTGGGGCTCAAACCCATGAACCGCAAGATCATGACATGAGCCTAAATTAAGAGTCGGATGCCTAACCGTCTAAGCCTCTCAGGCCCCCCCTTTTTTTCTACTATTAGTAACATACAGTATTACATTAGTTCCAGGTGTACAATATAATTACTCAACAATTCTGTTTTTCTTTTAATATTTTTAAATTTCAGTGTGGTTAACTTACACTGTTATATTAGTTTCAGGTGTACAATATAGCGATTGAACAATTCTGTACGTTACTCAGTGCTCATCATGATAAGTGTGATCTTGATGGTCTGTATCTCTTTCACCCCTTGCCCCACCTATCTCTCGTCTGGCAGTCACCATTTTGTTTTCTGTGTTTAAGAGATTTTTGTTTTTGTTCTTGTTGTTTTTTGAGAGAGAGCATGTGGGGTAGGAACAGAGAGAAGGAGAGAGAATTGTGGATGCAGAGCTTGATCTCACAACTATAAGGTCATGACCTGAGCCAAAATCAGTAGTCGGATGCTCCTCTGACTGAGCCACTCAGGCACCCCAAGTTCGTTTTTTTATTTGTTTTTCTCTGATTCACTTTACTTAGCATTATACTGTGTAGGTCTGTCCATCCATGTTGTTACAAATGGCAGGACCGCATTCTTTTTTATAGCCATGTAGTAATTCCTGTGTGTGTGTGTGTGTGTGTGTGTGTGTACACACAGATCTTTAGCCATTCACTGTGAATAGACACTCGGGTTCCTTTCATGTCTTGGCTGTTGTAATGCTGTAATAAACATAAGGGCTCATATATCTTTTTAAATTAAGTGTTTTTGTTTGCTTTGGGCAGATACCTAGTAGTGGAATTACTGAATCATATGGTAGTTATATTTTTTAATTTTTTCAGAAACCTCCATACTGTTTTCTACAGTGGCTATGCCAAAATGCATTTTGATCAATAGTGCATGATTGATGCACATCCACACCGACACTTGTTATTTCTTATGTTTTGACTTCAATCATTCTGACAGGTGTGAGGTGATACCTCATTGTGGTTTTGATTTGCATTTCCCTGATGATTAGTGATGTTGGCCATTATCTGTGTGCCTTCTTTGGAAAAATGTTTAGGTCCTCTGCTCATTTTTAATTGGATTACTTGAGGGTTTTTTTGGTATTGAGTTATGTAAGTTCTTTATATATTTTGAATATCAACCCATTATTGCATGTCGTTTGCAGATATCTTCACCATTCAGTAGGTTATCTTTTTGTTTTCTTGATGGTCTCCTTTGCTGTGCAGAGCTTTATATTTTAATGCAGTCCCAGTAGTTTAATTTTGCTTTTGTTTCCCTTGCCTTAGGAGACATACCTAGGAAAATATTTCTACAACTAGTGTCAAAGAAATTAGTGCCTACTATTTCTTCTAGGAGTTTTATGGTTTCATGTCTCCCCTTTATATCTTTAACCCATTTTGAGTTTATTTTTGTGTATCGTGTGAGAACGTGGTCTAGCTTCATTCTTTTCATATAGCTGTCCGGTTTTTCCAGCACNGTACTAGATCTTGAAATTTTCAAGACTGCTTGACTATTTGAGGTCTTTCATCATTCCATACATATTTTAGTATTATTTGTTCTAGTTCTGTGAAAAATGTTGGTATCTTAATAGGGAGTGCATTAAACCTGTAGGTTGTTTTGGGTAGTGTGGATGGATATTTTATCAGTAGTGGTTCTTCTAATCCATAAGTGTGAAATAATCTTTCTATTTGTTTGCATCATCTTCAGTGTCTTTCATCTGTCTTTTATACTTTTCAGAGTATGGGTCTTTAATCTCCTTGGTTAAGTTTATCCCTAGGTATTTTCTCATTTTTGGTACAATTATAAATGGGATTTTTTTCTTAATCTCTGTGCATCATTATTAGTATATGGGAATGCAACAGATTTCTGTATACTGATTTCATAATTCTGGGCATGAAAAATGTGTTTTCCGTGCTGTTGTTCCCTCTTTCCCCTACCCCTTCGGCATGTACAAGCTCATCACAGACAGCCTCTTTCTCAAGCCCACCTCATCCTGAATGTCAGGAATATTTTCCCTGTGAAACTGCCCCTAACTCTAAGTTAGATGTTGATACTCCTTCCTCTGTACTTGCATTGCCCTCATAATAATTATGGTTGGTTTTTTTTTCCCTGCCACTCATGAAGTTCCTTCAGTATATGAGCTGTCGTGTCTTTTCAGTTTTGTATTTCTAATCCATAGCTGTGTACTGCTTTGTATAGTAGGCAATATGTTTTTAGTGAGAGTAGACTCAGATTCAGCTTTCGTACATGATTCAGCAGATGACACATGCATATCTTCCCTGCCCCACAATGGAGTTCTATCCTGATAGACCCATCCTAAGTTAAGAAAATCCTGAGTCGAAAATGCATTTCATACAGCTGACCTATCAAATATTAATAGTTTAGTCTAGCCTGTCTCTCTCTTTTTTAATTTTTTTAATGTTTATTTATTTATTTTGAAAGAGCATGAGCACTAGCTGAGGAGGGGCAGAGAGACCAGGAGAGAGAGAATCCCAGGCAGGCTCCACGCCCAGCACAGAGCCTGACATAGGGCTCAGTCCCACAACCATGAGATCACAACCTGAACCTAAATCAGGAGATGGATGTTCAACGTGCTGAGCCATCCAGATACCCCTAGTCTCATATGCTCAGAGCACTTACATTAGACTACAGCTGGGCAAAATCAACAAAGTCTGTTGTATAGTTAAGTATTAACTACCTCATGTAATTGATTGCATGCTCTGCTGAACGTGAAACAATGGTTTTATGGGATCAGAACAGTTGTAGTGTATTAGCGGTTTACCTCATGCTCACAGGACTGACTGGGAGCTGTGGCTCGCTGTCACTGTCCAGCATCACGAGAGAGGATCATGCCGCAGAGTGCTAGCGCAGGGAGGGATCCAGATTCAAAATTTGAAGACATTTCTACTGAATGTGTATCATGTTTGCATCATCATAAAGTTGAGCCATCACCAGTTGCGGACCATCTGTGTTAGCAATTTCAAACTAATGTGTGTTTATGGGAGTGCTTACAGTGTTTCTATAGACAGCTTTTCCTGGTGAATATCATGTAGCCATATTCAGAAAAACGTAGTATAAGCAAAATTCTCTGAGTTACTCTTCTAAATTTCTCCTTGGTATTCTGATTCAGAACTTTCCAGCATGCTGATGGGTTGCAGCATGCTGATGCACCGTAAATAGGACATGGGTATGCTAAGATAATTAATTCCCTTAGTGCTTCCATACCCCTAGGGCCTTGGTTTGGACTAACTCTTGGATTAGGCATTTTCCACTGTGAACAGCCCTGTCCAGGGCCCCAGTGCGCTGTAATAATTATTCTCATTTCCTGTGAGTGAGAGGTTTGAGCCATATTGTTCTAATGTATTACACACAGTAGAAAATAATGTGGTTTTAAATAATTTGCTCTGTGCTGTTTATGATATTTTAGTTTCTGCAAGTTCTTCATTTATATACTTATAAAATATAGGTTTCAAATATTCATGAAACAGCTACTGTGGACTTTACTATACAGTTTTCTACTTACCAAACAAGAAACAGGGAAACCAGCCCTCTAATTACCTAGTCACAAGACAGTCACAGCTAATTTGAATCCATTTGTGGCCTGTGGCTGGGAAAGTGATCAGGCAGAGAGCATCACGGGGCTTGGGACTTGTGAAAGACTTGCTGTGGGCAGAAGGGCGCTCACCTTGCCACAGCTGTCAGCTTCTCTGCTGGGGCACCAGGGAGAGGAAGTGTTACTAAGGAGCAGCAGGGGAAGAATGACTCTGAACTGGGAAATGATTGCAGTTTTTTACCGATGCCCATCTCGGAAACGTGAAGGGAGGAAGGCCAAATGGTTAAAAAGTCACCGAACTTTTATTCATTCATGCCCTCAACATAATATTTATTATGCCGCCACCGTGGGTCAGGCATTAAACTAGATGCCAGGAAAGCTTTTGTGAGGGAGGGAAAACAACAACAACACACTGTTCTTAAACTCTTTGAACTTCAGTTCAGTGGGGGAAAGAAATGGATAAATGGATTGATTGATCGATCACTTGATCAGTTGATTGTGTAAATATAATACGGCATTTGTATCAAGTGTCATCAAGGGTAGGGACGTGGTATTAGCAAAAGAATATAACCAAGTAGGCAGGTCAAAGAGGAGACTTCTGAAGAAGTTATTATTGAGCTGTGGCCTAAAGAATGAATAGAAGCTAACAAAGTAAAGACTGGAGTATAGAGAATTTGAAGGGAGAGACAACAGCTTGAGCAAAGGTCTTCTCTATGAGAGTGTACATGGGAAGTAGGAGGGACTGAAAAGACCTTTGTGATTAGAGCTCAGGAAGCAAGATGGAGGAAGATACATGATCTAGAGAGATAAGCAGAGACCTGGCCCAGCACATCTCCTCCTACCCAGAGTACAGAGGACCAGCAGCATCAGCATCACCTAAGAGCTTGTCAGAAATGCAGAACCTCAAACTCCACCCACACACACAATCAGAATCTGCATTTTCACGAGACTCCCAGGTTGGTCATGTGCACAGTACAGTTTCAGAAGCATTTCTATAGGCCACGTGGAAGATTTGTATATCAGAAAGAAGGCATCCATATTATCCAGGGCAGAGAACTAAAAACGAATCCCTGCACTATTTAATGATCATTTTAAAGGAATGTAAAGACTTGAGCACATTTAATTCTTTAAAACATCTGGGCTGCCGGTCGTTCAAAAATGGAAAGCTCAAAGGGAAGGCTGTTGGAGTAGAATGTTTGCTAACATCCTGTTCTGCTTCTTCCACCTTCACAGATGTTCATGCAATTATATAGTTCTAGTGTACTTAGAGAAATGAGTTTTGTTTTGTATTTTTTTAAAAATGAGAACGGATGACATGTTCAGAGATAGGATGTGATTCTAACAGGTTAGACATGTTAGGAATCATCATCACTGGCTAAAGGGAAGGCTGAAATATATAGAACTTTATAACTTTTCAGAAACATGTCAGTTGAATAAAGTATAACTTTCTTCTGTTCTTGTGCTGGAATGTTTTGTCGTCATAGTCCCTGGGTAGTTCATCAATTGAGTCTAAAATAACATGTTCATCTCTTACCTGCTTCTTCAGCACTACTGCTTTTTAAGTACATCTTTAGTTCTCAAATCTTTTGGCAGTAGTTTTACTTTTTAAATCAATGAATGATGAAGTAGCATGTGTTACTTACATGATTTTCTTAATAACCAAAATTTTAAAACTATGCCAATTCATATTCTTTTCCAAGGAACCAAAGCATTTTCTGCTTAGTATTATGTAAATAGTAATCTTAGGAAGTCTTAGAGGTGAAAAGAGGGGGTGATATCTGTTTTTTGGAAAACAACATAGGGAGAGATGGACATTGGTTTGGCTTCCTGGGCTTTCTGGGCTTTCAAAATAGGGTTTTTTTCTCCTCTCCTGTGACAATGTGCCGTAGTAGAAAGAGTACTGGACCATCTGTCAAGAGCCCTTACCTTCTGGCTGAGTTTGCGTCTCCTTTCTCTGAATCTCTTTTCTTTCATGAGATGAGAGCTTTAATTAATTTCCAGTGTTTCTGAGAGCACTAAGGTTGTAGGATTTTATTGGTTGCCCATTGTTACTACCTAAAAGGACAGCCAAAGACTTCCTGCTTTCCATTTGCCCTAATCACTTGAAGTACTCAGGAAAATTTTAAATCAAAAAATTAATGTCATCTTAGAGACACTGAGATGTTTGGTTGACTTCAAAAATCCCATCTAGGAGTAGCTTAGCAACGCATGGGTAGTATTGTAAATTTAATTCTGAGGAATGAACTGATGACAAGCCCAGGGAAGTATGATTCTTCTATTGGTAATTATTAAATGGGGAGAAAAGCAAGTCATAGAATAAGAGTATAATCCAACTTAACATACCCAAAGGACAAGAAAAACAAATTGAAAATAGCAAAAGATCTTAAAATATATATATGTGTCAAATGTTTAGCCATATTTCCCTTTGGAGAGGCATTTAGTTTGGGGGTGGGAGTCATGGGTAGGGGGGTAAATAAGGTACCTTCATGTTTTATTCTATATATGTCTTTATTTGAATTCTTTAATCACATATTTATGTATTTTTTGTAATTTAGGAAAATAAAATTTATATATAAATGTCTTTAGAATTTAAAAAATTTCACCATCTGAGCAATCTGAATTTATTTTCAAGATCATTGTGGAAAATGTTGAAAATTGGAAAGAAATTATAAGAAATCATCTCCTCTCTGGTATATGATGCAGACATCGGAATTAAGCCATTATGATAATTATTGCAATAATTCACTTTTTCTTCAGACCTTCAAGACATTCCATATTCTGACTGGTGTGAGCAGACGATCCATAACCCCTTAGAAGTGGTTCCTTCTAAGTTTTCAGGGATTTCTGGGTGCAGTGATGGAGTGTCTCAAGAAGGCTCAGCCAGCAGCACCAAAAGCACAGAATTGCTCCTAGGTAAGTTTCAGATTCAAATCCAAGCATTGTTAGTAAAACTATACTTAGTTTTGTGGCTGCTGTTGATAAATAATGTTATAATTGAAGTCATCTCAAAACTGTGACAAGTCTGTTTTAGTCAGGTGTACTTAGCCAACTATCGCACCTGTATCAGCTGCTTAGGTGTGTCCTTTTAGTTGTCTTCTTGCATTAGAATTTTGTTTCCAGAACGATCAGTAGATTATGTGCAGTTTATCTCTATGCCTTCGATCTTTAAGTAAGGTTTAAGAACAAATTTCATGAGTTGTAGTCATTTTCTACTGTGAGAAAGATAAAATATTTTAATCTCCTTTTCAGGTGTTAAAACAATTCCAGATGATACACCAATGTGCCGTATACTCCTTCGCAAAGAAGTTCTGAGATTAGTCATTAATTTAAGTAGTTCAGTTTCAACCAAGTGTCATGAAACTGGGCTTTTAACGTAAGTAAACTATGAGTATTCTCTGTTCTGCTTTTTAAGGTAAAAAAGATCCTTGGAACTTCAAAGGTTAGACTAACCTTCAAAGGTGAGACTAATTAGCTTACGTCCATAGTCTGCATGGTATATCTGTGTGAGGCTAGATTTCCTTCGTGTATTTCAACCAAAATAACGTATTACAGTAACAAACTTAACGCAGAAGTAAATTTGTGAATCTATCTTCTATTAAGCCAGACTTAATGAGATCTGTAAAAATGTAAAACAGTACCATTCTTCTTTTTTAGTTTTGGAAAATACTTTTTATTAAATGTATATATTTATGTTAACAAGTAATGGGCTTATTTTTTAAATGAATTAATATATATTTTGAAATTTTATCAATTTTAACTTCTAATATGGTAATTAATAATAACTGTAACTCACAAAAAAAAAAGCTTTTGGGGGTCTTGAATAATTTTTAAGGAAGTATGGGTATCCTGGGACTGAACAGTTTGAGATAAGCAAACCTATACAAAAACAAGTGATATTTTCTTGGTTTAATTTTCCCCCAATTTTTCCTCTTTCTTGTAGTACATGTTAAAGAATTTTTATTGTTTTCCTAAATCATAGCAGCATGATAGAAGAAAATTTACGTTGAACCATTACTGTCTTTAATCTGCACTGTAAATAGCCGTAGTCCTCAGAAGCAGCAGCACAGGCTCCCGTGCGCTTAATAGTCACACAGATGCCAGGGTCCCAGGGCAGACCTCCTGGCCAGACACTAGCAGTGGCGGGTCCTGAGCCTGAACATCTTGCATCTTGCATGCCACTGTTAGAAAGTGGAATGATAAAAAGAGATAGCCCAGTTAAGGATATTTATAACTCCAGACTAACTTTAAAAACTTCTTTGTATTTTATTTATTTAGTTTTTTAACTTGGGCATGGAGCCCAACACCAGCCTTGAACTCATGACCCTGAGATCGAGACCTGAGCTGAGATCAAGTGTCAGACACTTAACCAAAAACTTATTTCTATTTAAAAATTTAATTTTGAAAATAGTTAAGTCATCCTAGGCTGATAAATAAATTTTGCAATTTCTCATGCTAGTGGTAAAGAATATTTCTGACTTTCCAAGAAACATTTGGGTTTTAATCATTTTAAGAAATTACTCCAAACTTAAAATATCTGGTGTATGAGGTAGGAATATTTAATATTTTATATTCTTATGCTAGTATGCCATCTAATCAATGTTTGGAGGCAAAAAAATATTTAAAAAGTGATATTTTGGAGGAAAATAGGTAAGTCATTATTAGAGTTTTTATCCCACCATCATCTTTTCTTCGGTTTTAGAATTAAGGAGAAGTATCCTCAGACATTTGATGACATCTGCCTTTATTCTGAGGTTTCTCATTTGCTCTCACACTGCACATTTAGACTTCCGTGTCGGAGGTTCATACAAGAATTATTTCAAGATGTACAGTTTTTACAAGTAAGTAGCATTAGTACTTCCGAAATTTACCTTTCAAGAATAATTCTGTTTGGATAAGTTAAAGGAGAGGTCATATCTGTTGATACGCTTAGAAAGTCACCAGCAGTTACCACTTCTCCCCCAGATGCATGAGGAAGCGGAGGCTGTGCTGGCAACACCACCAAAACAACCTGTAGTGGACACATCTGCTGAGTCCTGACCTCGGTGTTTATCGCCTGTATAGACGAACGCCATATATACTCAGACTCGCAGAGTTCCTAAAAGCCTCAGAAAAAGCTGACTGACGGGGCAGCAGGACAGGAGAAGCTTCTGCTCCAGCCATCACTGGGACGCGACACTTGGAACTGCAGACTTCCCCAGCCGGAGCAACTTCCTCTTGGCCCTGCTGAGCCCTGCGGGGGTTCGTTGTTCATCACCACAGTTTTCAGAACTTTAGTTACCATTGTATGCAAGAGCCAAGCACTGAATACCTACGTAGGTTTTCTATTTTTTCATTTTAAGAGCATAATAACAGTGGAACAATAATAGGATATGCAGAAGCACCCTTCACACAGTTATTTCTGAATTCTTTTTTTAGGGTAAATCTAAAGATGCCTTGTTTGTTAACTAATTGGTGGACACCAGGAATCAGTGTGTCTGAGGCCGCACCTTGTTACCACAGTGGGGTGTGCTAGAACTGCTGGTATTAGAGGGGGAACTTCGGCCCTTCCGCATTTTTCCTAATGTTTGTAACACTACTTCAGAGGTTTGTGACCTCAAAGCAAAAAAAGAGCCTCAACAACCCAGAACTTGTATAAGTTATTTATGTTACTAGACTTGCATCACAGTTTGTTTTCTGTCTCTTCAGTTTTGTTGCAGTGTGTTATTATAGGCTATTTGAACCAGTTAAGGTTTTTCACTACAGTTCTTGATTCAGATCAGAACGCCATTTTATAATTCAGCGTATTTCCCATTTATAGAATGCACATGTTTTCAGTGGACCTCTCGTTTTCACCAACTTCCTGTATCACCATTTGCAACCGGGACTAGAACGAGCACTAGTAAATGAGCCCTAAAGCAAAAGAAAGCAGTAAATTAATTGACACTTTGGATTTCCTGAGGAAGAGATCAGTTTGCCTCTGATTTACACATTCCGTGGGAAAAGAAGAGCCATATTTCCTTTTAAAAAATCATTAGTGCAGCTTCAATTATGATTAAAACTTGTAGTGAAAAGCCTTAAGTACCAAATTTTAAAGCAGCAGTGATTTCATTTTTATATCAGTGTTCTCGTTTTGCACAAACTAAATGCGGTGATAGGTGAGTTTATCAATACAGTAATTGCCTTTATCGTATTTGTGAAACTGTTAAGTTGATGAGGGCAAGGTTTTGTTTATTTGTGTTTAATTTGTATATGTTTAAAGATATTTGGAAATCTTTACAGGAATTAAACATATATGCAAATTTGTATATAAAAATAGCATGGCCATCACCATTAGAATGCTTGTAAATGAAAGGATTATCTTTTTTGAGGTCTATATATAATAGAAAAAAATCCAGCTGGACTGATTAGGACTCTTTTTTTAATTCATTTGTTTGTACCATTTTTACAGTTACACATCAGCTTTGACACAGTCATAGTACCTTGATTAATATTTTCCCGTATTACAGATCGTTTTTATAACGGGCTTGTTCTTTGAAATCTCTGTAAAGAACCCTGTGAACTAGAAAACGTTAACTCACAGAGATACTGTTGTTGTTTTTAATTTACTGGCACTGAAAGTTCCAATCGGGATGAACATTTCCTCTCACTCCATGACACCTCTCTGACTGCCCTTCAGCAGACCGTTCTCACGTGCACTGCGTAGCAGCTTCCGTTGTAACAAAGTAGATAAGGGCTGTAAGCTGCTGCTTCTATTAAAAAGTGGTTCTTCAGATTTTCTCTCATAAAACCAAGTGACAATAAAATATTTTTTTTAACTTTAATTTATCACTGAGCCCAAGTGTTTATGTAAATGTTAACAGTACTTTTAAGAACGTTGATTGCCTGTCACCTTGGTCTTTGGTCTTGGATGATTAAACTGCCTTCCAGAGAACCAAATGTCAGAGATACTAGACCAAATAGTGGTTAAAAACTCCAAAGGAGGTAATTTAGTAATCTTACTCATTCATGATGGGGTTGACATATTTTAGACATCCAGTTTAAACACTACCTCAGTTAATATAGAATATAAAATCTGTGGTTTAATCCCTCAAAAGTTAATAGTAATTCTTTCTTATCTCACACACACACACACACACACACACACACACACGCTCGCTCATTCACTCACTCATACACACACGTCCCCATCCCAGACCCCATTTCACTCATCCATCCTGGACTGAAGTCTTTGTTACTATTAGCCTGAACAGGTTTTTTTTGACTATTACTTTGAAAGAAATGTATGTATGCGTTATAGTAATTGCCTATAGCACTTAAGTTTGGGGAGACAATTTTGTGGTTATCAGTAATCTAAGGACAAAAAAATGTCTATACTTCAATGTATAGTGCTATTTGGTTTATCCATGTTTCACTGACGGGTCTAATATGTTTTCAAGAACTCATTTGTATAAAAGTTGCCTTTTATGATGAAAAATGCTCCCATGCAGTGCCAAGTGATTAACTTAGTATTTAAAAATTTTAAATTATAGCTGAAAAGATTAGGAATGGTGTCAGTGGTAATAGAAATAATTGAGAAAATCATCTATAAGTAATAGATAACTACCAAACTATAAAATACCAAAATAATGTGAATACTGTAGTTTTTTGAGATCTTAGAATTAATCTTAGTCCATATAAATTTGTACTATTGGTAATTACTGAATATTTGGAGGAATTTGGGCAGTTGTGCTGGTTGTAAACTGTGAATAATTATAAAGTGAATTGTCATTTCTAATTGAAATAATTGAAATTTTTTTCAAGAACAGATTTCAGCTTCACATACTAAAGTAAATACTGATAAATAATGAACTTAGAAATTAGTATTAATAATTAAATATGGTCTAAAATTTCTTATACTTTTATTTCCTATTTATGCCTAGGTAGATTTGAGGGGGGGAAACGTCTCCCTAATAAAAATTTTCTAATAAAGATTAGCATAAGTATGTTCTGTAAGACAGTGACATTAAAATAGAGGCTCTTTGGAGGGATATACATCATTATACTAGTTATTCTAACGTCATGTGTACAAGTTCTTTTGAAATAGTAGCTTTAATAGTTTTCAGCTCTTTTATCCAGAGCTTGAGATAATTAAAGCTGAGTTTTTCAGGGCACATCACAGTAGTAAAGTGTTCAACAGTGAGGCGTCAGTGCTTATTTCGATTTGTCTTCTGCTCTTATATAAATTTTTTTCATTCCATTCAGAGGATGCCTTTTATCCCCACATTAAAGCACAGATCATTGAGCAATAAAAACCAATCAAATTGTCGTCCAAATTACAACCACAGTTGCTTTTGCCTGGTAAGAGTGAGGTGCTAACTTTTTGTGAGATTAGCTTTGTAAACCACGGTGGGAAAAGTCCTTTGAACGTAAGGTTTTTCCCCTTTTGTTTTATGCTTCCAGTGTTGTCTCAAATTCACAATCCAGGACACATGGGAAGAAAGTGAAGGCAGGACTAATTGAGAGAGTTTTAGGAGAAGAACTGATGGAATAAAAGAACATTTCAGGTTTTCCAAAAACGTAAGTTGGGGAAGGTCTCCCTGGTCTCCTGATCCAGAAGTCCATTATTACCAGCTTCAATTCCAGAGTATCACTACAGCAAGAGCTTCCTTATGAAAGCGTACTAGTGGAATGGATAGCAGTGTTTGTCAGACAATGTTGAAATCTGTAAGGATCTTTCTAGGAACATTCTTCATTTTCTTTTAGTTCCAGGTGTCCAGAGTAGATTTCATTCATAGTAGGCTTATAGGACTCACACAGAATGTGGATCCCCACCCCCCGCCTTTGGAGTATTTTTGTAATGTAGGTGGATAACTATGCCACAGCACGCATTAATTGCACATCTTATTTGATTTTCTTTATAAAATATTTAATTTGAAAACTATAATTTATGCCAAAAAGTATACCTTGTAACTTTGCCACTAACTAGGTTGATTTAGCACAAAACACAAAGTCTTGGGGCAGAGCCAGGGAGATACAAATGTTTCCTGGGTAATCGTTGAAACAAGTTCCATTACTGGCCTGGCAGAAGCCTGCAGCCGCATTATAAACACAGACGGTGCAGATTAGTTTTGAAAAGTGGTGAGTAAGGGGTTGTGAATAAAATCTCAGACGTGATGCTCCCTAACCACGTGATATTCTTCTTTCTTTCTTTAGTAAGAAGCTGCTACATATTTGGAGGTTCTGGTGTTTGTAGGTCACTGAACATTGAAATCTGATTTATATTGTATAGCTGTAACATAGAAAGAAAAAGTATTTATATATTTTCCGTAAGAATATTTCATTAAGTTGTGTATAATTTAAAGAAGGTTTGTCCCCAAATGGTTTCGCTCACCTTGATTTGTGTGTGTGTGTGTGTGTGTGTGGTTTTTCTTGTTTTTGTATAATGTGTACAGTTTATGTCAAGGGCATTAAAAGCCTCCTGAAGCATAATCTTATCAAAGGGATACGTTGTTAATAAAATGTACTTAAAATTCTTAAACTTGTGTTGTTCTACTTGAAATTTTAAAACAGTCAGTGGATTGAATTGTGTTGATTTGAATTATGTGCCACTGTGGCCAATACACATGACTCCCGGTAAAAATGACTCTCAGGTTCTACAGATAAGAGTCCAGTTCGGTAACACATTGGTGACAAACTCCAGATGTTTTAAAATACGTGTACTTCAGCAGTCTTCATAATCTAAACAAATACCTTTATAATTTGTATTTTTTAACTTCAAATCATTATAAAGGGTTTGAAAAACTGGGTCTGTCTTTAGGACGGTTCTAAATTTTTTGAGGAAATATACAATATAAGTGGTGATGGTGTGATGATGCCTTTTTTGTGGAAGGTATTTGATTTCTCGTGCAGAAACTTGTCCTCAGATCGGTTATCATGTAGCCACCTAGTGGCGAAAGAAAATACCACTAGGGAAATCACCAAGGCTGGAGAATAGAATTCAATGCCGAAGCCAGGTCAAAGTGAGGTTCTAGTTCACTGTATGTGGTTAAGATAGTGTCACTTACAGAAACATATTGTTCGGATAGCTTGGTCCTTGGGCGTTATTTCTGTGTATCGTTTTCCCATCACCTTCTGTATATGTATGTTATTGGCCCCAAAACAGACTTAAAAAAGCACACTTCATAATCATCATACAGCTGATCTTTGAAATTTGTAGACCTAAACCTCAGAAAGTTTATTTCATTTAAAAAGAAAACTCTTTGGTATATAAAAACACTAAAAAATAAAGTACCTTCTTAGTCCACTTGGGCAACTATATAAAATAGCACAGGCTGGGTAGCTTACAAACAACAGCAATCGGTTTCTCCAGTCCTGGAGGCTGCGTGGCCGAGGCAGCGTGCTAGCAAGGTCGCGTGGGGCCTCTGCCAGGCGCCAGGGCTCTCGTCGCGTCGTGACACGGCGGACAAATAGGGAGCCCTCGGGTCTCCTAAGCACATTCATCCCGAGTACGGGAGGGCTCCAGTCTTGCGAGCCAATCACCTTCCAAAGGCCCTGGCTCCTGCTACCATTACCTTTGGGGGTCACGATTCCAACATAGACATTTTGAGGACAACCATTCAGACCATAGCAACTACTTTTGCGCTGATTTAAACATAAAGAAACACACAAAATACTAGAGCTTGTTTCTTTAATGCTAATCTTAGAGGATTAAGTCAACTGCCTTTGCTTGGTGCTTTAAACTGAATATGTTTAGTTATTGTGTGTCTCTTAACTTCTCGTTCTAAATGCATTTTCTCTTCTGTTGTATCTCTTCAAGGGTTTTTAAAGATTCTCCTTTATGCAAAATGTTGAATATGTTTTGCAGATTCTTTGCTACGAAAGCCAGTTCTCTTTCCCTGGATCTCTCAGGAGAAACACTAGATGTTATCTAACTCAACTTAATCTCCTCAGTAAATACACATTCTAGCCGGGGATCAGTTTCACTACACTCAGCGGGAGTCGGGTGTTGGGATGGGAGCACAGGCACCTGTGGTGGCAAAGTCCGTGGTTCTGTCGTGGGGCGGCGTCCCCGCGCCCAGCCTCAACCATTATGGTCCCCTGCAGGCGACTGAGGACTACTCGCCAGTCTGATGCGGTATTTATAGATCATTAACACCAGTCCTGCCTGCCATCAAAAATACCCTGATATTGCTAAAGAAGTATTAAGAATTCGGCGTTAGGTACAGTTCTTTTTAAGGTTACTCATCGTTATGTTAGGAAAAATAGAGCTGCTTTAGAGAAACACAAATATTTGCAGATGAAATCCTTGGATTTGCTTCCAAATTATTAGAAGGGAGAGCGGACAAGGGTCTGGATGGGCTGCAACAGCTGTGGGTTGGTGGCTGTTGGGGCTGATGATGTACAAGGGTTTGTTAAATTTATTATACTTCTCTGTCATTTGAAATTCTCCAGGAGTATTTTTGTTCCAGGAGTATTTTTTTAATCTTAATACTTCTGACCCGTGAATACAAATTTCAAAGTTTCTGAAGAACATTGCTTATGCTGTTAAGATGGCATAAGTATTGGCGAAGGTCTTCAATATGACTGCGTTTGGTGGTGTGGTCGTGGGAGAGCGTGTGTAGCCCAAACCGCAGTCACAGTGATGCTGTGAGCATGATGTTGCGTAGCCCCACATTTCCTGTTGGGGTTTTGCTATATGATTCTCAAAGTTGAGTGTGCATCCAAATGCCAGGGAGGGAGCTGATGAAATACACAGTTTGGGTCTCAAGCCACAGAGATTCTGATGAGGTTTAGAGCAGTGTCCCCAAATTTACATTTTTAGTAAGCTCATGAAGTGACTCACTGGCTCTACTTACTGTTAGGTTTTCCTTTCATTGAGGTAGAGAAAACACAAAATGCAGTTATGAAATATTTTAATTAAGGCTTTTTGCGACAAAGATGACTTCAAGGTTTTGTGGGCTATATCTTTAAAAGCAAATCCACATGGAAGACACTATTTACAAACCTGTCTTCGCTGCCATTGCCATTTTTAGAACTGCATCATGAGAAAGGAGCAAGGAGGCCAAATGATGACAATACCGGCCCCCAAAACCTATTCTATGACGTTAGGAGTACATGCCCAGTTTCTCCAGCGAAAGGTTTAGCTCTATGTAAGGAAAAGGCTGAACAGCCTGAACAGAAGCTCTGTTCGTGTTGGCCCATACAGGCCAGCTGAGAGCCGCCTTACTTGGAGGTGTGGGTCTTCTGCTCTCAGTCTTGGCTGTGCGGTGCTGACGACACAACAGGACATTTGGTACCAGAGGCAGAGGTGGTGTCATTTCCAGCGTGGCAAATGAGGAGTTCCCAGTCACGCTTGCTTAGAAACATGGTACATAAACGTAAAGCGCCGATGGGCAGAAGGAAGAGAACGGAATGGGCATGTGTTGAAGGCCCACTATGCACCTGGGGCCTTGTATATACTGGTTCGAGGAGCCAAAGCTGTGCTGGGCGAACACAGAGTTCCCAGTCCGTATATAGCTTTGTGCAGTTATGGCTAAGCCATGGCCAGCGCACTTTATTGAGGATGTTAGCATATCAGGAATATAAATGAAGACACGGTGTTTTCTGACCCAGACTGCAAAGCGCAAAGGGTACCAAATGAAAACAGGTCATTTATATATAGCAGTAGTTGAAAAAAAGAAAAGAGGAGTTAGAAAATGAGAATGGAATAACATTTTCTTGTTTCTATTCTGAGGTAGCTGTCAAAAATCATGGTCAAAGACAAAGACGTCTACCAAGTTGGAGTGCTGTTATCCCTACAGTAAGGGGCGCTCGCCAGTCCCGCTCTTCCCGTGTCTGTAGTAAGCTCAGCGGAAAGGCACTGTGGGGTCTTCCTGGTCATGCAGGGGTCCTACCCATCTAAGGGCTGTGCCCCCCCGGCGGAATTCATTTAACTGCCTTGTGAGCTACAGGTCATCACCACTCAAGGCAAGTCTAGAATCTGCTTTACGCTCAAACATCCGTGACTTTTTTCATTAAATACACCCAGAATAAACTAACATTGACAATTCATGCTCTAGTGTCGGATCTTCTGTGGCCTTTATTAAGACCTTAAACCTAGTTCCTTTACCCTAAAGATGCTGAACGTGGGGGTAAAACCTAATGGAAATACTTCCTCACTAAAACTTGAACTTGCGGGACCACAGCCACCCCAGCCAGGGCCGAGTGGGTGGGGTCTATCGCTGTGTCAAGTGCCAGGCCTGCCGTTCTAGAGGCGAGCCTGGAACACACAGCCCCAAGGGGAGCCCGGCCCCGTGAGCCTGCCGTGTCTACGCAAGCCTGCTCCACGGAGGAGTGCTAAGTTCCATGGCTTCTGACCTCTGAAACCGAGCTAAGCCATCTGTAGCGGTCTCATGCCCCCCGGGACCACTCAGTGGGTTTACGTGCCGAGGCATCTGGTGACAGAACGGCATGCTCCCGTTCGTGTCTACATGGCAGAAAGGCATGAGTTGGGTGTATACGGCTTTTAGTGCTAGTGCTCACCCTCCTCTAAAAGGGGAATCGAGGGAGGAGAGGCCAGACCCACGGGGATGGCCATTTGCATTTTATACTCTGAACACAGTACTGGCTCTGGTGGATTCGTGGGGAGACTGGACTGGTCTCCACACAGGGGTGAGGCCAACTGGGACACATAATTCAAATTAGTCTCTCCAGCTGGGATTTCCCCCAGGGAGTTGACATAGTTTTTCCCTAGTGCCTTTAGTACATGTTCGGATGATGTCACCAGTCCCAGCTGATTTGGCTGCGCTTCAGAGGGTGCTGGGACGTGGCCGCAAGCAGCAGAGTCCAAAGCTGCCTGGTTATAGGTGAAGTTCTCAAAGCAGATACAGGGCCCTGGCCCGGGGTAGCGCTTCTCTGTCGGGAGGACGTAAAGGTAGGAGTGCTTGGCGGGTTCAGTGTCTGTGAGTGACTTCCTAGTGCCTTCCTGCTTGTTTACAACTTCAATAGCGTCTGGAACACAGTCCTTGACATTCATTATTGTTAGGCGAGGGTTCTCCTGGAACAAACAAAAGACACGCAAATAGTGTGTGCACGTGTGTCAGAGTAGATAAAGTATGTGTGTGCATGTGTGTCAGAGTATATAAAGTGTATGCATGTGCACGCGTGTCAGAGTATATAAAGTATGTGTGTGTGCGCGCATGTGTCAGAGTATATAAAGTATGCGAAATGCACTCAAGGCTTCAGGTTGTGTGTGTGTTTTGTTCTGGTCACAAGTTAACCGGAGGTGCTGTTGCAAACCAAATTTCACAGCTATGGGACACGAGGTGGCCGTCGCTCTGTCACATCTTCTAAGGAAGTCTAGAAGAGTATTATTACAGCCCTAAACCTGGATTAGCCTTTAATAGCTACATGGTATACATACAATTTCCCAGCATTTACCTTGGATTTTATTAATGACAGAACACTGCTCTTGTAAGGATCTGGAATGTCAGGGTAACACTTCTCCTTCATCCTAGAAAACAGCGAAAATTAGACTGAATTTTGCAACAGAGTGAATAGTTAAGAGAACTGTAGAGTCAGAGACCTGAGTTCTTTTTTCAAAAAAAGTTTTTAATGTTTTATTTATTTCTGAGAGAGAGAGAGGCAGTGTGAGCAGGGGGGGTCAGAGAGAGAGGGAGACACAGAATCTGAAACAGGCTCCAGGCTCTGAGCTAGGTGTCAGCACAAAGCCCGACGCGGGGCTCGAACCCACAAACCCTGAGATCATGACCTGAGCTGAAGTCGAACACTTAACTGACTGGCCACCCAGGCGCCCCCTCAGAGTCCTGGGTTCTAACTCTGACTCCATCACGGACTGTGACCTTGGGCAGGCTATTTAACTCCACTATGTTTACATCTACTCAGCCATTCATGGAGATAATGATTGTACTTACTGGTGGTGAGATTAAATGGGCTGTAGGTAAAGTACTTAGAATCACTTAGGACACTGCCAAGCACACACTACGTGAAACACTGTAATATTAGCTAGTGTGATTGAGCAGGCTTTGCAATCTTTTCAAATGGCTATTGTTTTCCTTATGTCTTGACCTGAAAAGCAAAATTGTTAACAAAATTTTCATAGTTTCTTCTAAGTCTCTGTCCTTCGCCTTTGTAGCACCTTCTCTCATATTATTCAATGTGATTTCTATCTTATTAAACTCTTTTCTAGATATTTCTCTGACTTCCTTCTTAGATAAAAACTTCCCCGCACACTTACCATTGACTTTTCAGGTAGCATAAGATCATGATGAGCAAAATGGAGAAAATCATGGGGAGTAGGATACGTATCAGTATATGGGCTGGAAAAGAAAACAAAATTTTTCATGAGTACTTTTCCCTCCTCAAAGGAACAAAAGTAGGTGTGAGAGTAATTTTACATAGTTATTGTTCCTCAAGTCTAATGATGCAAGATTCAATCTGAATTCTGGCTGATGGGGTGGAGGGTGGGGTTCTACCACCCAACCAACAGGGACCATTCGCTGTCAACACCTTGACTTGAACTTGTTCCCTCCTCTGACAGACTGGATCATGACTCCCAATTCTTCATTCCCCCCCCCCCCCCGTNGAGTGTACTTTTTTGTCCCTTGACTTGGGGCTCAGGCATGTGATTAGGTTTGGCCAGTGGGCTGGTGGTAGCTGTAATACCAGTAGCTGCTGTAGGTGCACTTGCAGTTTGCCTTGCCCTCCTGGGCCCCTGTGATTGACCATGAGAAGAATATGTCTCACGACCACTGCCCTTTTAGCCTGAACCCCAGAGTGAAGCTACAGAACCAACGCAAACCTGACAGAAGCCTGAGTCCAGATGAGAACAGTCAAGCCAAGAGCATAAACAGAAATATTTGTTTGTGTAGGCCACCAAGATATTGAGGGCTTTTGTTACACTTCAGAAAAGAACTAATGCACCTCCCACTTAATTAGTCTCAGATAAAATGACCAGAATGTGTCTTAACCTGGGATAATTATCCCATTTTTATTCCTCAGATAGGTCAGCTGTTTGTTGGTGCTTCATTTTCTTAAATACCCATCTTTTCTGTTCCCACTGCTTGCAAGCCCAACATAATAATTCCATTGGGCCAGTAAACCCCCTCTTTTGCAGATGCAAATCGCATGGAGGGGGGGGTTGGTGGGCTGTCATTCACATACATACTATTTCTGTTGGATCTGTTTGCTTCCCTGCCCCGCCCCCATGCCCCACCCACTCACCAGCCCTGACAACACCTGACTGTCCCAGAAGGACTGAGGTTTGATTTGGGGCTGGGGAAACGGTGGATAATGTTGGAATTTTGTAAGGGAGGATGGGCCTGGGTAGCTGCCCAGCCCAGTGCTATGAGGCAGCACAGGGGCTGAAGAAAAGGACACACAGAAAGGTAAGACGATGGCGCAAACACCTCAACAAGTGGCTTAAAGTTAAACTTGATGGCAGAAAGGGAAAGAAACTCTCTTCCTAACTCCACTAAAGAATACTTTGCTCTCAACTCAGTGCTTTTGACTCCTATAACTGGTTTTAAGATTCGGTTAAGTTACAGACTTATAACTTCTTTAAGAACAAGCCTGGGGGCCTAGCCATGGTAGTTTCCCAGTTTCAGACTGGTTTTGCTGAACTTTTTACTGAAATGCATTCAGAAAAGTGCTCATATACAGCTCAATGGAGTTTCACAAGTGACAACAGCCATGTGACCAGGACCTAGAGCAAGGAAAAGAACATTATCAGCTCCCCAGAAAGCCCTTCTGGGGTCCCCATCCAATCATCATCCCCCCTCCACCCCCCCGCCTCCTCCCAAGGTTACTATTATCTCATCTTTTAATAACACACATGGCTGTTGCCTCTTTCTGTGGCGGAATCCCACAGCAAGGGGCAGGTCTGGCTTCTGTTGCTCTGCTCTGCACTGCATTCGTGAGATTCGCCCATATTATTTTTGTAACTGCAGAATATCATTCTCACGGCTGCAATTATGCAGCCATTTATTTTCCTTTTAATAATAATCAATAAATCAATAAAGAGTCATAGCCAAGGCTAAGGAGGTTTATCACGAATAAGGGAGATAAATGAAATCTAGAAAATATACTTGAGATAAAGATAGTTATTTGTATTATATATGTGTACACACACACACCTCTACCAGCTAAATAAATACCAAAGCTGGAATAAAAACAGCCTGAATATAAATTAAAGTTTTTTAAAATTTACCCTAAAACAGCAAGAGTGCTCAAATAATATAAACCATTGACTGAAATCTTAATCTGAGAGTTCTGACCTTCAACTTGGAAACCTGGGGCCATGTTGCAGCTGAGAAGTGAGCAGCCCTGAGCGCCCCTATCTGCCCGCANCTGGGACCCTGCTCTGAGGACCTAGGACTGCGGGTAGCTTCAGGCTGACCTTTCAGCCCGTTTCTCAGGGAGGGGTGTTTTCAAAGGTCCCTCCGGTGGGGACCTTCCACGATACACTATTTGATACTTGCTGTTCTGCTTCTTCCTCCATCAGTCTCTTCCTTCCCCCCAGCCTCCACCTGCCTGTTTACTGGGGGTCGGTGTTCACCACCAGACTCTGATTTCCCATTCACTGGCTCCTGTCTTCTCCCTGCCCTCTTCCTCGTTTTTTCAAGCCAAAAGCATGTTGAAAAGTGGATCTCTTTATCTCACTTTCCCCCACCTATCAGCAAACAGCAGATTCTCAAAGGAGCTCGATCCCCCAGTCGACCCTACCCCACCTCTCTCAACTGCCCCCAGAAATGCAAAGTCAGGAAGCAGCTGCTTTGCCACGGAGGGAAGCCAGAGAGCCTGGAGCAGAGAGCAGCTCGACTGAGACAAACATCTGCCCCCCACCCCCCCACCCCCACACCCAGACAGAGGGCCTGGGGCTCTTCCGATGTAGACACAAAACTGCCATCTGTGATTTCCAAGCCATTTGGGACTGGGTTCCAGAGAATGGCTGAGGGCCACTGAGACCAGCCAGAGGAAGGTTCCAGGTCTCAGTCAGTCAGATTAGCCCCACCCTCATCTATGGGATGGAGTGGGAATCTGTGTGACATATTTCTGTAAAACAGAATCCCATCTAGAGAAAGAGAGAGAGAGAGAAGCAGAGGAGAAAGGTTTAAAACTCCTGGTCTCCACAACTCACAGTATTCGTCCGGAGTTGTGACCTTTGTGAAAGCGCCCAGGGGGCCCTCACCAACACTGGTGTACGGAGTGAGGAAAAACTCATAGAAGGACGCCGGCTGTAGGTTCTCCACGACAAATGTCTTCTGTTTGGGGTTGTCAATTTTGTATTTGCAACATACTGAATTATCTGTAATTAAAAAAAAATTTTTTTTCAAGAAAAATAATTGGTAGGTGCGAGAGAGATCTGACGACAGGGCTGGGCGCTAATAATCCTCCTGTTGACTCAGCACCGTCAACATCTTCACCAATCAAAAATTAAATTGTTTCGTCACTCTGGGTCATTGGTAAAATCTTGAACACATGGCCCGAAAAGCTGGTGAGCCCGGGGGAGCACACAGGTCTGGGAGCGACAGAGCTGGAGAGAGGCTTGAAAATATACTGTAATAGCCTTTAACCTTTAAAGGAAAAAAAGAAAAAGGACTCAGCGATGAAGTCCCTTAACTGGCAGGTTTTCTTAAGGAGCTGATGGCATTTTAAATGCTTCTAAAAATCCCAGGCACTTTGTTTTAATTACGTTACAATACTGACCCCTGCCATCTTGCCCACTGATTTGCTGAAGAACACTCTGGATCGTGAAAGCATGCAAGAACAGGATTCGGCCGGGCCAGGGCCAGACGCGGCCGCCTTTCTGAGGGTTCCAAAGAGAGCATGAAGCCTTGAACGAGGAAAAGACCCAAACAAACGAGTCACCTGGAAGAACAGCCTTCTCCGATCCCGGGAGGCACTGCGGAGCCTTGGACTTCAGATAGAGGGAGTATCCTTGTACAAAACCGGGTTGCGACTCGGCGGGATAATCCTTCCAGCTCAGAGTAAAGGAGGAGGCGGTCAGGTTACTCGTGAGCACCTGAGGGTTGTCGGAAGGAGCTGGGGAAGGAGATTGGGTAGGAAGAGTCATCCCTTGGAAACGTTCTCAGCGCGCTCACGTAAACTAAAAGCAGGGCCACAGCAGGCACTCACGTGCCTCATTCAGCAGTTTCCTCCCACGGGTCGGGACTTTTCAGGGCGTAAGTCTCAGGGGGATTTATGCCCTGACATCGTTTGTGAGGCTGGGAAGGAGGTGAACCAACCATCTTCCCGTCTGAGTCTTGCCTTTCACAGATGAAGACACGGACGGCCAGAGAGACTTAACGGCTCGCACAAGGTCACACAGCAAAGAAGAGAACAAAGGCTTTCTTAGACTTCATTCTGCTCTTGGATTCTAAGCGGTGCTGGACGGAAGACCCTGCCAGGGAACAGACTGGGCTCTCTGAGGGACTCTAGTGCCCAGAGTGACTAGTGCCAAGCTCTCCAAGCATCACTGAAACGAGCCAGGAGTGTTTAGTCTGAAGGCTTCCTGAGCCCATTTCACAAGCAGGCATGTGCATACCCGGTCTGTGCACGGAGACACACGTACCAACGACACACCATCGCGCAGTCTCAGCCCCTCCCCCACACACGGAGGTGTGGGAAGAGGTGAGTGGATTGGAGCAAGACAGGGGAGGTCCCCAGTGCCCGGATTTCAGTGGGAGAGAAACTGCCTTCCACGTGGCTCGTGGAATCACAGTAAAATTTCTGGGGGGTGATTTCTCAGTATGTGTCACAAGTCTTAAAAATGGTAAAAGAAATGAGAAACTATGTAAGTTCAATCCTTTGACTCAAGCATTCTACCTCTAAGACTTCATTTAAAAACCATTACTGTGGATGTAGACAAAGCTTTCACTACAATGATGGTGACTCGGGGTGTAAGAGATGGGGTGAAGGGTGAAAGACACTGAGCAGTGCAGACAGAAAGACAACCGAAGGTGAACTTCATAGTTTATAGCTGAAAAACACTGTAATCCTAAATGTCCGATGACAGGTGATTTGACAGATGGGAACAATTAATTACTTTGCAATGACATAGTTACATAATATTTAGTGACATGAGTCAAAAAAGCACTTTGTAAACTGTATAAAGTCCCATTTTTCCTTAAAAATGTTTATCTGTACAGGGAGAGGAATACCTGGATATACATCAAGTATTAACTCTGGGTATCTGTTTTCTGGGGTGGCACAGTTAGCAACGAGCGTGTCTTCTTCTTTTGCATACACTGTCTTTAGTGAAAATGGTTCAGAGTTTATGATTAAAATTATTTTTTAAAATCCAATCACCAGAATACGTGGGGCACTGAAAATTGGGAAAGGTGTTGAAATATTCCTAAACCCACAGCTCGGATCTTTGGATTGTTCTCAAGTCTGCCCACGGACGCATCAAGGGCTGTAAACTTACCCAGTTCCTGAGAGTATCCTGTTTTTCTCTCTAATAAATAAGGAATCCTTTCTGTAGAAATTGCATAAATTCTGAAGTTGTATCGGACCCCTGGTGTAAACGCATCTAGGGAAGAAAGGTCAACAGATTTTCAGTAACACAAAGTGACATTCTCTTTATTCCTGCAAAGAAACAGAATGAAAAACGAATTGGTGTCTCCTAAACGGCTTCCTCCTTGGGATTTCTGCACTTCACCTCCATGGTCCTCCCCACTTCGCTGGCCTTTGGGTCCGCTGTCTTCAGCTAGGCCTGAGGAAGCCGTGTCTACACCATTCTCTCCAACAAGTGCTCTCAAACACAATCTAGTCCACGTGCATGAAATTGGGTGCAGAATTCAGTCACGCACAGAAACCCATTTTAAAGTCTCTTCTGACTCCAGTCCCCTGCAGCAACTTGTCTTTTCTCTCCATCCCCCCCGCCCCCCCCNTGAGCATCTGGAAGGCTTGGCTTGCACTTCCTTGCTTTCCCCTCCCACCCACACCTCTGCAATCCCCCTTCAGCACCCGCCATGCCACTGACACCAAGGGCAGCCTCATTTCCTCCCTGGCCTCCGTCACCCTCTGGATACCCACAATCTCCACAGCTTTATCTTGAGCCCAGCAGATGGCGCTACTGACCCTCTATTCCAGCAGCAACCTGGGGCTTCTCTGACTTCACTGACCGAGCAATCTTGAAATTACAACTCCAGTATGGAGGTAAGAGAGAAAGTTCTATATTTTCCACTCCAAGTGAAGCAGCTGACGACTTACTCCTACGCTATGTCCTAAATGTCTCCCAAATCCATACACGTCTTTAGACAGGGAGGGTTATAATGTCCCTCTGCCATGCATTTGAGAGCACTGATTTCAAGGCACAAATTCATAAAATCACGAAAACCTACCCCTGCCTTAGGTCCAGACAGTCCCTGTGAAAGGAGATTTAAGACCAAATCTTAGACCACATCATTGCAAAACTAAACTCATAGCACCCACGCCTGCTTCACCACCTCAAAATTACTAGTTTGGGACCAAGTATCCGTGAGGTGGTCCGGAGGTCCTTGCTGAGCTCGCTGCAAGGCGCGTGGGACAGGAGGGTGATACGGAGGGCTCTTCCTACCTGAGCTGACAAGTGTGCTTGTGGCATTGGGACCCAGGCTCTTCCACCGGAGATCACAGAGCGGGTCCCCAGGGCACTGGCACCACTCCACAACGTAGCCTGTGACGCCTCTGGGCTGGGGTTTCCAAGACAGAGCGAATCCGCGCTTTGTGCCTTTAACTCTTTCTTCTCCAACATCTTCTGTACATCACAAATACAGCCAGGCTTCAGAGGGGATTCATCGTACGTTTTCAAAAAAGTGTTTAAAGACGAAGATAGACTTGAACGTGTACTGTCTCTGACATTTAGGGGCCCTACCACTTCAGTGGCTAAGAAAGCTTAGGGGTGGGGTGATGTTTTCAGGGGTGATTTTCTGCCCCTCACTTCCCAGCAAGTATTCACACCTGCCCTTACGATACCTCTGGTTCTAATCTTCTGAGACCCGAACAGACGTCAGCCCCTAAAACCAGAGTCAGCAAACTACTGCCATTAGGACAAATCCAGCCTCCAAAGCTTGTGTTGTGACCCTTGAGCTATGAAGAGGTTTAAGATTTTTAATTTTTTTTAAATGTTTTATTTATTTCTGAGAGAGAGAGAGAGAGAGAGAGAGAGAGAGCAGTGGATGGGCAGAGAGAGGGAGACACAGAATCTGAAACAGGCTCCAGGCTCTGAGCTGTCAGCACAGAGTCCCATGTGGGGCTCGAACCAATGAACCGCAAGATCATGACCTGAGCCAAAGTTGGATGCTTAACTGACTGAGCCACCCAGGTGCCCTGTGATTTAAGTTTTTTAAAGAGTGGCCAAAAGCAAAGAATACAGACTACAGAACAGAGGCAGTATAGTCTGTGAACTGAAATATTTACTATCTTCCCCTTTACCCGAAAAATTGGCTGACCCCAGGTCTGTCACTNTCTTCTGAGACCCGAACAGACGTCAGCCCCTAAAACCAGAGTCAGCAAACTACTGCCATTAGGACAAATCCAGCCTCCAAAGCTTGTGTTGTGACCCTTGAGCTATGAAGAGGTTTAAGATTTTTAATTTTTTTTAAATGTTTTATTTATTTCTGAGAGAGAGAGAGAGAGNCAAGTGAGAGAGAGAGAGAGAGAGAGAAAGAGAGAGAAACAGAGCCCACAGGAGGGGGAGGGGCAGGGAGAGGGGGGCCTCATAGCACATTGATGACCTCATCCACTGAAGTGATTTCAGAATGTGGACCACTGGGGTACGTGGGTGGCTCAGTCGGCTGAGTGTCTGACTTTGGCTCGGGTTTTGATCCCACAGCTCATGGGTTCAGGCCCCGTATTGGGCTCTGTGCTGACAGCTCAGAGCCTAGAGCCTGCACCAGCTCCCCCACTCATGCACTGTCTCTCCCTCTCTCTCAAATATAAATAAATATTTCAAAAATTAAAAAAAAAGAATGTGGGCCACTTAAGGAGGGCTGGATACAGCTTCACAGGGTAAGGCATGGAGGTCTGAGAGCAGGAGATGAGGAAGGAAGGTTCGCTAAGAACCCACAGATAGAGAAGACCCCCAAACAGATGACAGTGCTCAGTAGTGTTGTTTGGACTGGGCCTCATTCAAGGCAGTCAGTATTCCTCTATCTATCAGCAACCCCAGGGTAAATGAAATGCCCACTCTTCCTGCTTTTGTCCTAAGGAAGACAGAATACAACTTGTCACGTCCTTCTCCAAAGCAGTTCTTGATAAACAAAGCTCATCTCAAGTAACTCCTTAGTTTTTCTTCTCCGCCACAATCCTAATTTCTCTTTCTTACGTGACACACTGGATCATTCTTTAAAAATAAATAAAATAAAACCAAACAACGCTTCTCTCTTGTCTAGCCTTCTTAACCCAAATTTAAGCCTAACTTGAATGACAGATATAATACAACATGCCATAGCCCCACGAACAGGACCTGAAAGTGTCACAGCGGGAGATGAAGAATGGCATTACCCACAGGTGCACAAACGAGTACACGGTGTCCGTTACGTACTGGCGAAGCGTGCATTGTCTCCTACATTATTGTGCATGTGTGTGTTGTGGTGGTGGTGGGGGGCGTGTATCCAACCTCTCTTTACAGCTGTCTCAAGAAGGTAATTAATATCGCTACTGACTGTCCAGGTAGGGTAATCTCCACCTCTCACAGGCTAAGGAATGAGCCCGTTACCATCTTTCATTCTATAGCCTCAGCAAAGCCTTCTGGAAAGATGATGCCAGTCAGTTCTCCTCACCTCTGGCAATGCTCATGGGCTCTTTCTGGGTGACCAGAACTGACAAAATATCTTACAATAAGCGCGACCTGCACTTTCATAAGCCACAAAGCACGTGTACACCAACCCCAGCTCTCAGCCACGACTGCTTACTGTTGTTCATTTACTTGAGTAAATGTGAGTAACTGTCTGAATTTGTTGGAGAATCCCAGGGCAGCAATGTCCTGAGCTGTGGCTGAACTGTCACTCTCCCCACACTGAGCAGGGCCGTTCCGGGAAACACACAGCCGCGCTTGGACCAGAAGAAGAAGACTAACAGTATTTAGCGGCTAGACGCTTTGTCCCCCCAGGTTACTGACTTTCCAGTCGGTCTGTCGCTACTTAATAACGTCGTCTGCCCCACAGAATAAAAACAAGACTCACTGCTTCCGGGGTCTCTGGACACCATGATGACCGAAGCAGGGGACGAGCCCACACTGTTATTAGCGGTGACGTGGATCTCGTAAGAACACTGGTCAAGGATTAGTTCTGTGCCATTGGCCGGGGCAGGAATGGAGAGGAGCTTCAAGGTGGATGGTCCATCTAGATGTTCTAGAACTACATTATAGAACAGAATCTTCCCATTGGCCTGCAATTTTGATAGTGGCTGAAAGAAAATATGGATAATCATTTCAAAATGGGTGGCTTAGTCAGTTAAGCGGCTGAGTCTTAATTTTGGCTCAGGTCATGATTTCACAGTTCTTCATAGTTCTGTGAGTTCGAGTCCCTTTTCATATTTTCTGGCCCTGGATTGCCTTACACACACACACACACACACACACACACACACACACACCACACACACACACACACACACACACACACGCAAGGCAGCAGCAGCAGCAGCAAGTTAAAAAACAGTTCAATAGAGAAAATAACAGTCTAACGCAAGCTTGAAATCAGGTACTCTGCGGTAACTCAGGCTGGGTACAGAACAGGACTCTCTGAGCTCCTCAAGAGCCTGTTGTGTCCACAGAAGGGTGGCCAAGTCAGGAGATGAAGGGGCTTCTGCGGCCTGGAGAAGATGAGCAGACCCGGGCAGGAGGGGTCTGGCCCCTGGCCTCCCTTCCCCCTCCAGCCATCTTTCCCTGTGCAGTTGTGTCCTGAGCCTGCCCATCCTGCAGGTCTAAGACAATTCCCTGCCCACGTGTGAGTGCCAGGACTCCACGTGGGGACAGCCAGCGTGGAGGTGAGAAGAAGAACCAGGTGGGCCACAGCTGGGGGCCAAGCCTTCAGGCATGGTCACGTTTGGTACGAAAACATGACCTGAGGAATCAGGGAGTTTCAGACACAAGCCTGGACTTCCAGGTTGCCATGGAGGCCTTAAAAGACACGGCAGAGTGACGAAATAGATTTTATTTTGCTTTTCTATCAAAATACATTTAAAGATTTTTTAGCTGGACCCTTCACTCCTATATGTAAGGACCATTATGTAAATAGTCATAGCTTTTAAATATAGTATTTGCTTCTCCACTTATACTTGTGCCCTGGGCCCTGCAAAAGTGAGAGCAAGGCTGGACAGAAGTCACAGAGATACAGGTGCTGGCAATCAGAACCTGCCATCCGAGCGTCCTGCTTCCAGGAGGAGGCAGTCTGAGCATTAGGGAGACNGAAAATAACAGTCTAACGCAAGCTTGAAATCAGGTACTCTGCGGTAACTCAGGCTGGGTACAGAACAGGACTCTCTGAGCTCCTCAAGAGCCTGTTGTGTCCACAGAAGGGTGGCCAAGTCAGGAGATGAAGGGGCTTCTGCGGCCTGGAGAAGATGAGCAGACCTGGGCAGGAGGGGTCTGGCCCCTGGCCTCCCTTCCCCCTCCAGCCATCTTTCCCTGTGCAGTTGTGTCCTGAGCCTGCCCATCCTGCAGGTCTAAGACAATTCCCTGCCCACGTGTGAGTGCCAGGACTCCACGTGGGGACAGCCAGCGTGGAGGTGAGAAGAAGAACCAGGTGGGCCACAGCTGGGGGCCAAGCCTTCAGGCATGGTCACGTTTGGTACGAAAACATGACCTGAGGAATCAGGGAGTTTCAGACACAAGCCTGGACTTCCAGGTTGCCATGGAGGCCTTAAAAGACACGGCAGAGTGACGAAATAGATTTTATTTTGCTTTTCTATCAAAATACATTTAAAGATTTTTTAGCTGGACCCTTCACTCCTATATGTAAGGACCATTATGTAAATAGTCATAGCTTTTAAATATAGTATTTGCTTCTCCACTTATACTTGTGCCCTGGGCCCTGCAAAAGTGAGAGCAAGGCTGGACAGAAGTCACAGAGATACAGGTGCTGGCAATCAGAACCTGCCATCCGAGCGTCCTGCTTCCAGGAGGAGGCAGTCTGAGCATTAGGGAGACCGGCGGGGAGGGGATTCCTCCACTGCCGAAGACGTCCTGCTGGACTCTGGTTAGGGTCGCTCCCAGCCAGAACACTGCACCAGCAGCCAGTGTCCCCCTGAAAGGCAGTGCCAAGCAAATGTGTCCTGTGGGATATGTGCCTCTTACCTTCCAGAATAAAGTCACAACACAATGTCCCTGCATTGACTTCACATTTCTCCAGACATCAGGAGCTTCTGAGGGAGCTGAAATTAACCAAAGAAAAGATCACGGGTCATGATATGTACAGAAAACAACATATTCAACCTTTTTCTACTCTGGTCAAATGAGGCAATGATGACCTGTCCTGACTGAGACTGGTGTCTCACTCTTTCACTCTCTGTGACTTCCACCCACTTGACCAGGACCACATTGTTCACTCCTAAGTGCACATAGTAGGTGCCTTACAAAACATCTGCTGCATCAAACTGAAAGCTCTTATGAACATCGGGCCTGGGCTTCTGGAAGCCACTGGAAAATTTTGGAACCATTCATCAGTTAGACCAACTATAGGAGGTTAGTAGGGTAAATTTCTTATTTGTTGAATTTCTAGGAGTGGCAGACCATTGCTACTTCCTTGCTTCCTTTGCAAGGTTGTAATGGAGGCGCTAGTGGACAGCCCTGGGGGCCTCCCATGTCTTCAAGATTTCACATTGGCTGGTCTTCTTGCCGGGTCACAGCCTGGGCACCCCTCCTCGATCTCCCTCCACTGGACAGGCCACGTCCCCCGCCTCCCCATGCTGCTTTCTCCCCCAGCTCCCAGCCTGCTTGCAGTGTCGACTGCCTGCCCATCGGCCTCAGGGCACCTGTTCACTGCCCTTACTACATTGTTCTGCAAAAGTGTGAAGGCTTGTCTTTACCTCCAACAAACTGCAGGACAAGTGATTTGATTCCAAACATTCCCATGCAGGAAGAACTGTTTTGGGATATAATACATGAAGATTTAGCCGTTTTATAAAAATATAATTTAATGCCCTTAATAACTGAAATTTAAGTCCTTTTTTAGTGGCTGACACTTTCTCCTCAATTTAAAGATGACCATATATTTAAAAAAAATGTGCTGAAGTAGATTTCAATTTGCTAAATAGGCCACTGAAGAAGCCAATATTAAATCAATAACTTATCGAAATACTCAGAAACAACATGAGGCTCTAAGCTTAATGCAAAATCTTCAGCTGGTTTATAAATTAGTCCTTGTCAGCACAGCGCCCACAGCCCAGTGGACAGGGCTCTATATCTGTGTCACAGTCTCTACCCAGGTGACATTTAAGTCTGCTCCCTACAATCCTACTCAAGTATGGTTACAATGCACACAAGCGTCGACTTTTCCAGCATCAAGCAAAGTGTTATCAGAGGTAAAAAAAAAATCTATAGACTCATCACCAGTAAATTCATCTCATTTTCCTGTGATCATCAAAAGCAACATTAATTATTTTCAAATTTATGGTACTATAACCTAAAAGTCTATACAGTTTACTAAAAACTCTACCCGTTTGCTATTTCCCTTTTGCACTTAATTTTAGTTATAGCGTTGGAATAAACTTCCAAAAACAAAAACAAAAACAACCCCAAAGCTAACCAGTAACATTAGAGTAAAAATTCTGCAATAAAACATAACCAGGGAGTATACAACATTATTGTCAGGCACAGGGCTCTCTGCGGCAGATTCTCGAGGGGTCTGTGCCCCGGTGGGGGAGGGCTGGGGGAGGCTGGGCAGGAATGCCAGACAAGGAGAGGAAGCCCGCTGAGCACAGCTAGTGACCAACCCCTGTGTAGTGTCCGATCAGCTGTCCTTGTCACCCCTGAGCTCGAGTCACTGCTTCAAAATGGTCCTCATGGGGCAGTGCCTGGTGGCTCAGTCGGTTGAGCTTCCGACTCTTGGTTTCCATTCAGGTCATGATCTCAAGGTTCATGGGATCCAGAGCCCATATAGGGCTCTGCGCTGACAATGTGAAGCCTTCTTGGGATTCTCTCTCTCTCCCTCTCTCTCTGCCCTTCCCCCACTTGTGCAAGCGTGTGCACTTGTTTTCTTTCTCTCTTTCAAAATAAACAAACTTAACAATAAAATAAAATAAAATGGTTCTCATGAGGATACACAGAAATGGCCCTGCCAGCCTACATACATGAATATAAAAGGGAATCAAATAAATACATAAAATCCTTCCTTTGGCAGCAAAAGAACCAGGACCTGAATGAACAAGATCTCAAGGCTGTAATAACAACATAGAGAGACAAAACACACAGAATCCAGTTCTGGTTAAGGGTGGAGTTCTGGAGTCAGGCGGCCTGGGAGTGGGTCACAGTCAACAGCTCTGTCACTTATGGCCTAAGCCAATTAAATCACTTATCTTCTCTGTGCATCCTGTCCTCATCTAGGAAGTGAGGATAATTACTCAGAGCGCCTTCTGCATGCTGTGCAGAGGGAAAAGGGAAAGACACGGCAAGCGCCTCAAGCTGCCTGACACCCAGTGTTAGCTGCGACAATAATAATTATCGTGGTTATGCCTCTGCCATTCATGAACTGTGCAAATAGGCGAGTCTCTCCAATCTATGCGCCCAAGTTGCCTCATCTGTAAACTGGTCAATATTAGTAATTTATTATTTTGAGTTGGGAGGACAGGAAAGCAGGGCTGGGCCGGCCAGTCTCCTGAGGCCTATTTGGCCTGAAAGACATAGTTATTTGTCAGAAAAAGCTGCTGTTTCGTCAGCAGTGAGGAGCCTCCCACTGCAGCAGTGAGGGGGAGCGCTCATAGTGTGCTGCTGTTTAGTATGAGATCAATGCCTTCCATGGCACCAACACTACTCTGTGTCCACAGTCCTTAATTTAAAAGTCCATACTAATTTACACAGCCCCAGAAACCAATGGGAATCCAGCAACGCCAGAAGCTTATAAACCATTTTGGCAAAATCAAAGATGAGAGAGAAAGTACACAAAAGAAATAATGCTGAATGACCACTGTTTGAGGTGGATGTCTTCCCATTCACATCTCACCAAGCATTTAACTCAGCTCTCTTTTTAAAAGATGGTATTCAGGGGCACCTTGGTGGCTCAGTCCATTAAGTGTCCGACTCTTGATTTCGGCTCGGGTCACAATCCCAGGCCGCGGGATCAAGCCCCAAATCAGTCTCCTCACTGGCTGTGGAGCCTGCTTAAGATTCTCTCGTCTCCCTCTGCCCCTCCCCTGCTCCTGCTCACATGCATTCTCTCTAAAAAAAAAAATAAACACAACAAAACAACCACACAAAAATATGATATTCAGCCTCTGTTGTACTGTTTTCCCCTTAGTTTTTGGTACAATTGAAAGCACTTGGGGAAACCAACCCATCCTTCATGAGTCAGTTTAGATACTTGAGTTAAAGAGCAGGGAACGGAACATACCAGCTTCAGCCGTGGTAAAGTTGTGACGAGTCCATTCACTCCATCTCCAGAAGTGGCTGGCATACGCACAGCGCACTTGGGCCGCGTATTCTGTGTAGGGCTCCAGATTCTTTACCAAGTGCTCGCCATTCACCTTGACGGAAACATTCTGCTTCTTCAAAGAAAGGAAGGGAGGAAGGAAAAGAAGAAAATCAATGAAATGAATGGAAAAAAGAAAACAGGAATAAAGAAGAAAGACGACAGGAGTTCATTTTAAGTCAAATCACAGCATGGTACGTTCTGATGTGGGCTATGACTACTTCTTTGTGAAAAACAAAATCTTGAAGGCCTTCTGCCCGATGCTAAAGTCTGTGATTCATTTCATGACTGTTTGTAAACAGATGATCCATACCATTTGAACCCACACAGAAATAAGGTTTTAAAGACATTTTATTTGTTAGTCTCTCTGTTCAGGACATAAAGAGATTTTTGAAAATAAGAAATTAAGCAGTATTCTTACTTGTATCACTTTTCCTTCACCACAGACTTCAACCTGACACAACAGTGTGGAATAATTCCCGACAGAGTGGATCCTCCAGGCCATGGTGGCATTTGTGGTGCTTACATTTTTAAAGACTACGTTAAAGGGAGCCAATGGGTGAACTGCCAAAAAAATAAAGAAAAAAAGGAAACAAGATTTAAAGAAATTCAAGCATAAATCCAAAGACTTTGGTAAATAGGCAGTGCATTTCTTCATTTACTTATTTAGTTTTGTTTAGTTTCGAAAGAATGGCAACAAAACCAGACTTAGAGCCCAGATGGAGTTAAGCCAATTATAGCCTTTCTCTCTCACCAATTATATTAGAAACTCTGAACAAACATGAAAAGAAACTATTGAGGACTCCTAAAGTTAAACAAAAGCAGGCAGATTATGAAGGAGAATCAAAACATGGAGAAGTGGCTCATGGGGAGAATATAACAGAACCCCAAGTCTAAACAAAATAACATCAATAATATCAAAGGTACAACCTAAAATTATTCTACCTACAAAACTCCAGAACATGTCACCAATTTCCAAGGGAAAAGAAAACCAATGGATGCCAACTTCATGATGACCCACCTGAAAGGTTGCAATTAGTACAGACTTTAGGACAGATCCGTGACATAAAAGTAAACACATTTGAAATGAATAGAAGAAAAACACTTCTCGGCAGAGAAATAGAAACTAATTTTTAAAAAAAGAATCAAATGGAAATTCTGAAGCCAACAAATACAATATCTGAAATGAAAAACTGACCTGATGAGTTCAGGTCTTGGAAAAATGAAGTAAGCACCTCCCATCTCATCTAAACCATGAATCCAGTTAAATACAGTGCCCGAGCATTCTCAAATATTCTCAGTGAAATGCATGGAGCATTCTCGAATATTCGATTTGAGAACTCTGAAAGGCAGACAGCAGCAGGCAGGTTGGAGAAGACCAGAAGTTCAAGTATTGCAGCATCGTCAGTGAGAGGGTAAAGGAAGACATGTGGTTGTAGAGCTTCTATGCTTTACTTAAAGTGGGATATACTAACTCTTGTGAAAGATTAGCAACATATTGTAATCTCCAGAGGGTGAGAAAAAGGAATACAAAGAGATGTAGGCAAAAACCCATAGATAGATAAATTGAAGTGGAATACTAAAAAAGTATTCAAATAATCCAAAGAGGGCAGGATGGGAAGATGAGAGGAACAAAAAACAGAGGGAACAAATAGAAAATAAATAATAGAATGGTAGGATTGAGTCCAACCCTATCAATAATTATGTTAAATATAAATAGTCCCAACATACCGATAAAAACAGAAACTGTCAGATGGGAGGGAAAACAAAACCAGGCATGGTCCTTGCCTTCAAAGTGCACCCAAGGAGCAACCATGTATTGACAGCCACACAATAAACATAATATTGAAAGTGGGGTCACAGCAGTGAATGTGTAAAAGGAGTTTTTGACCTCGAAGATGGAGATCCTAGAAGTCCCTATCCTGAGCTTTCATTTTTTATCTCCTTTTTGGTTCCTATCAACAGGCTGATGACTCACTCACAAGCCTAACTCTCCATCTCAGACTTCCTCCGCACGCTCCAAACTCTATATCCATCTGTCTCCTCAACATCTCCGTGGAGACATCTGAAAGACACCTCAGCCCTGACCTGGCTACAATGGAACTCCGTGCTTCTGCCCGAGCTGCTCTTCCCCAATACCCTCCCCATTTCAGGGAACAGTTCCAATACCGGCCCAACTGTTCAGGCCAAAACCCTCAGAATCATTCTAAGGAATCATCTTAAATTCCTCTTCTCCTTATCAGGCACATGGCTTCCCTAAGTAAGCCCTACCACCTCTATCCCAAAATGAATTCACAATATGACCACTTCCCCACCAACTTCATCACGCCATCTGGTCCAGAGTCTGCCTGATGACTACAGCGGCTTCCTAACCAGCACTCCATCTCCACCCTCACCCGGACGGTCTGGCCTGAGTGATCTGTTCCCACAGCGTGAGTCACATCATGGATCTGTCCTGATGAACCCCTTCCAACATAACTCAGTAAGACCACCCATTTCCACAGCTGTCACATGACCAGCACACTGCCTGCCCCCCAAATCTCCTTCCTCTCTGTATGGGCACAAGGACGTTCTTTCTGTCTCTCAAGCCACCCAGAGTTTGGTCTTATCCCATGACCTTTTCAATCCCTATTCTTTTTGCTTCAAATGCTCTTCCCCTAGATATCTTCTGCTTCTTTCTTTCTTTGACTCCCTCATCCTAACTGAACCAGCCATTATCTCCCCTAAACCTGAATTTTACCTTCTCCATAGCACAGATCAGTCAGAACTTGAAATACGCTGTGTTTACTCTATGTCTCCACTCCCTGCTCTCAACCCCTCCCCCTACACACACTAGCAGCCAAGCTCACAAGGGGCAGTTATCCAGTTGTTCACTGTCGGGTCCCCAGTGCCTGCCACACTAGAGGCACTCTGTAATTATCTGGCTGACTGAGAGGTGATGAAGCGAAAATCTAAAAGATGTGTAGAAATTAAGAAGATGAAAGAGGAAGGAAGAACATTCCAGGAAGAGTGAACAACATGTGTAAAGATTCTGCATTTCATAAAAGAGAAAACATGTAGTCAAAACATAGGAAGAGATACTCAATTTTAGGGATGTGTAGATCAAAACTCCCACAAAATGCCACGGTGTACCCATTAAGCTGACAAAAATGAAAAGGGTGACCAGAACACCATGGAGAGACTACGTGAGTTCAAGGGCAGAGTTATAATTGGTACAGCCACTTTGGGAAATCATTTGGCATTATTATTATTATAGGCACATTCAATTGCCTATGTCCCCACGAATCCTACTCTTAGGTATTCACTCAGGAGAAACAACTGTAGCTAAGTCCTACATACATAATGCTCATATGAACACCATACCCAAGAGCACAAACCTTGATATAACCTGAAAAACCATCAAAGGAGATGCCTGGACAAAATACCATATACTTACACAATGAAATACTTTACGGCAGTGAAAATCAACAGATTATGACAACACTCAATAATATGGGTCAATGTTAGCAATTTAATATTATATAAATAGTAATTATTAAGTTACTACATACAGCTCAATGTCTTTTATGTACATTAAAACCAAACAAAATAAAAATATAGTATTTTTAGGATTACATTATAAGTGAGAATACGTATTCCCATACATGCACGTGTGCATGTGCAATTTAAATCATCTTGGTGGAGCAGCAGGGTGGAGGGCTGTGGGGCAGGAGACGAAGTGAGTTATTGTTAGAATTCTAATCTAAAGGTGAGTAGTAGGCATACAGGTGCTTATTACAGTACCAAAACGAATCATAGGGGACCAGGGGCCATGTGTGCATCTGTGAAGTGTGGCATCAACAAGAGATATAGATTACAATGTCCACTTCGGATGTGACTCGGGCAGGAATCTATAGCACATTTCCTTGATCACACACTGTGTCACACAACAAGTCAGTAACCACAGCGGGCTCTGACGTTAGTCTCACCTCGATGAGTCAGGTTGAAAAGAAGATGAACACTTCTTTTCCTCAAGTCATTTCCAGCCGTGAGTGTGAAGTTGTACATTTCTTGGGAGTCTGGAGCTACTTGCCAATTACACCAGGTTTTGTGTGTACAGATTGCCTTTTTCCCAGAAAATCTTAAAAGAAAAACACACCCAATCGATAAATTCAGGGTTTCCACTTCTGTCAGCACAGATATGTATCCCTGTACCCTTGGAGCACACTCGGTGGCTTTCAAACCATGTTGCACACAGTGGCACTGATCCACTGTCATCAACAAATGCCAACAAAGAAGATGTTGTTTCAACAAATTCTATTTTGTGTGGTTAAGTGCGTAGGGATGATCTGCTGACTGCCCCCCTCATATGGGTAGTGAGAATACTTCTCAATTTATTTTAAATATTCTTAAGATGTTAGAAATTAGAAATCCCCAGATCACCAGAGGGAACAATTTTCACATCAAGATTCACCATTAAATGTTTCTCTTATCTTTTTTATGCTACGATTTCACAGAACTCAGGTGTACAGTATTACACAGTTGTGACTGCTTAATGATCTTCTGACCCTGGCTGGGTGGTTGTAAACTACTTGTTCACATTTTCTGTAACATCTAAATGTGACCCTTGTTGTTGGCACAAGTGCCTTAAACAAGGAAAGACCTATCAAGAATGCAGTCAGAGCTAACTTACGATTCCAACAAAGTGTAGCTGGGGGTAAGCTGTGTGAGCAAGCCAGTGTCGTTCCCAGGATCCCAAGTACAGTTCAAAGTCTTCAAGTCCCGGGTCTCACAAGAAAAATCCTTGGGCTCCTCAAATACTTCTGTCCACACAAAGAAAACAGATGAAAGATTTAGTTAAGTCTCTTTATTGAAAGACAAGGAAAATGGAGAAAGCTCCCTTGGGGTCTGAGGCCACAGAGCTCCTCTGAATGATAAAAGGATCACACTCGCAGCTCCAGAACGTCCCATTTCAGTTGCCTCATCTTGGCCCCTTCTCTTTCCTTTCCTTGTTCTTTTCTGAGGCACCACCGGGGATGAGGACTGGTGGTAGGAGTTCTGCAGTGATCTGCGCTGGGTCTATGTGATGGAGGCTGGCCCGCCAGTGCCTGCTAGTAGGCACTCAACCAGTCGTGGAGTGTCAGACAGAGTGAGTGAGCGCAAGAACGCATGAATGCAGTCAGTGTTGCCTGCTCTCCCTGTGGAAGCTGGGGCTTGCAGATAGCCTAGGGCTAGCATGCTTGGGATGCTGGGAAGTCAGATTCGGGGAGCCATTAAACTCAGCAGCAGGGAGCTGGGGGTTCTAAGGAAGCGGGCAGTGCCTCCAAGCCCCCAGAGCCACTGTGGCTCTCAGAGGCTGTTCCAAGCGGAACAGCTCCACAAGGCGTCTGGGAGCCTGGAGCCCACCGTGGCAACAGAAGCAGGGACCGGGCAGTCACAGATATTGGCCTACCTACTGAGCAGGGGAAGGGAGGCCTCCACACGAAACCCAGGAGGCCAATGGGCATGTACGTGCACACAGACCTACGGAAAAAGTAAAGTGTTCCCTCTCCACTGGCTGGCACCAGCGGAGGCACCTCACGTTTTCCGTGCCCACCTCAGAACAGGGATGGCCTCCATCTGCCAAACTCCTACTGCGTGCAGCTCCAGCGTCGGGGCCAGGCTCTGGCCACGTTCATTCACCCTCAAACCACCATTTCCGGGCTCGTTTCACAGAGGAGGAAACTGGCTCAGAGAGGCTAGGAGACTTAGCCAACGCGACACGCCCGGGAGTGGGAAGATTTAAAGCCAGGTCTCCTGGGCACAACGCTGGCTGCCTCTCCTGACACATCTGACCTGCAACCTCTCCCTGCTGTCCGACTGCAGCACAGCTAAGGTGAGGCAGGGCCTTTCTCAGTGGTCCCGGCCACGACCTGAACTCTCTCCCCTTTAACACTCCTGTTTCTAGAAGATAATTGTTCATAAGGACAGGAAAACAACAGGAAATCCAGCAGGGACAGCTTCAGAGGATCTTTTCCAGAGTCTCTCCTAGACGAGCTGGGAGACAAAGGAATGGAGTGGAAATGTTTACTTGTCTTCCGGTAAAGGACGGTCTATCTATTCCCTAGGAAATGGAGAGAGAGCAGCGGGATCGTGCATACTTACTCGACACAAAGAGAATGATGCCTTTTATAACGTCTCCTTGGTGCATCTTACAATAGATATTTGTTCCAGTTTCCCTAATGAAAGGAACATTATTCACATGGAACACACGGACATTAGGATCAAGTTGTTCTCCGTGCATCAGTATGCCTTCCAAGTAACAGGATATGTTATTTTGATGGCTCCTAGAAACGTAACAAACGGTGACATTGGAGCCTTCTTCCACCAGCTTATCTTTAGGGAAAACGAACAATGGATCGGGTCCAAGAGAACGCCGCACTACAAGATAAACAAAAGACATCACTCAGAATTCAAAGCAGCCCCTCTGTTCTCCCTTCTCAACAGATAAATTTAGCCTCCTCTACCTCCTAGAGGAATAGAAGCCTAAATTTCGAGGCAAACCATTAAACTTGGAAGCCTGCGGAAAGAGTCCTTCCCAAGGTGGCTCCTGTTGTCACACAAATGCCGCTGCCGGGCGCCGGCAGCTCGTGCCGTCACACTGGGATGACCCGGTCACGGCTAGCGTCTGGTTAGGACAGCAGCAGCCGCCCTCCATGGACCGCAGCCACGAGGGAGGATCTGCGTTCAGCGGGAGGTACGCGATCTTACGCCATCCATACCACCTCATGTCACCACCACAGCCAGGACTGAGCCCAAGCCCACGGACCCAGCAAGTGGCAAAGCCACAGTCACACCTGCCAGGTCTGCTCATCCCCGTGGCTGTGGCCCTCTTCATCTCTTCCCACCTTCTCAGAAATGCCAGTCACTCAAATGCCTCCTGTTCCATGGTCTCTCCTTCTGTCCGCCCATCAGTGAATAAAATTCCTCGGGTGTCCTGCATTTTAAGCCAACTGGCCATCCTCGCCATGCCTCCCTCCAGCCCACTCTGGACCCGCTCCTCCACCGTCAGGCTCCCTGAAGGAGCTACCCCCTTCTTTTTTAAAAAATGGTTTTAAACATTTTTATGTATTTTTGAGAGAGAGAATGCAAGTGGGGGAGGGGCAGAGAGAGATGGAGACAGAATCTGAAGCAGACTCCAGGCTCTGAGCTAGCTAGCACAGAGCCCGACGCGGGGCTCGAACCCACAAACAGTGAAATCATGACCTGAGCCAAAGCCACCCCAGCACCCCAAAGCTGCCCCCGCTTCTAACTGCTCAGCTCCACTGCTCCTACTCATTCGTCCCACTGCTGTCACTGAAACTGCCACCAGCAGCGTCACCCACGCTGTGCAGCCTGGCCAGAGGAGCGCTCTTCAAGGTCCTCAGGTGATTCTAATGTGCAACCATGGCTGAGACCCAGTGTTTGGGGTTAGGAACAATCAGTCAGGTTTTCCATTCGCTCCTGAGGAGTTTGGAGGTTACAGTTTTGAGAAACCTAGTCTATTTTATCAAAGTTGTTAATAATGTTGTTCTCTCTTTCTCTCTTACTATCTTTTTAATCTCAGTTTTTTTCTGCGTTTCCTCTTTCTGCAGTAGGACGTGATGTGAAGAGGGTGGTCCCTGGAGCCAGGCTGTCCGGGCCGGAATTGCGGCTCGATCGCTTAGCGGCTTGATGACCTTGTGTGGGTTCTTTAAGCTAAATGTGCCTCAGTTTCCTCATCTGTGAAGTGGGGATAAGACTAATACATATTTCAAAGGACTGATTTGAGGGCTAAATGAATATATAGAATACTTAAAATATGACTAAAATATAGATCTAATTCTATTACCAGTATTAATCACTAGGCTACTCATGGGTTAATGTGTTATCAGTTTGAATTAATAAATTTGCATAAACACTTAACAAAGCAGTAATTTCAGATACTCTGGCATGGTATGTAAGTTGAGGAACCCAAATGTGTTTGCTTTAGTACCTGCCTACATATTAAATAGAGCAGAAGAAACTGTGGAGAAATCTACTTTAAATTTTAATTATAAAAAAATTAAATTATCAAAATTAAGAGACATTTAAGACATATTTATCCATAATCTCATTACTTAAATGAAGACCTGATGTCACGTTTCCATATTTCACTCCTTTCTCTCTACGTTAGGCATCGGCACACTATAGCCCATGGGCTAAATCCAGACTGCCATCTGTTTTTGTAAATAAAGTTTTATTAGAATACAACCATTCTCATTTGTCTACATACTGCTTAGGACTACTTTCATGTTAAAATAGCACAGCTGAATAGTCATGACTAAGACCAACAAGGTCTAAAATATTTCCTATCTTGCCCTTTACAGAAAAGGTTCCCAACTTCTGCTCTAGCTGCATACACATTTTGTCTTATTCTAATCAAAATATTGTGCAACTTACATCCTGCCTTGTTTTCTTAGCATTCCATGTGTCGCATGTTTGGAAAATGAATATAAAGTTGTCTGAACTTGCCTAATTACCTCAGTGAACAAATTCTGAGACAAAACCATAGATGTCTATTTCCTGGTGTCAAGTTTCAGAACCATAGTTTTGAGTTCCAAGGGAAGACAAAGAAAAATAATGTCCTTTTCTACCCAGTCTCCTCAAAAGAGACTTCTACTCTTTGACTATGGATCCCCAAATAATATTAAACACTTTAATTCTTTTATCACCTCACTTCTTACCATCTACTTCCTCCCACGAAGTCCAATCACCCCAGAACTTCGGCTCAGGGATCTGGGCATCGTCCACCACACTCCTCATTCTTACAAAGTGTTTTGCACATTCCAAAGGGAGCTTGGATTCCCAGCTCCAACGCAGAACCTGGTTCCACTTCACAGTGGTGCTATAGTTCTCCTAGAAATAAAGAGAAACACCTGGAGTGATGCTGGCCTGGAAAATGGCTTGACCAGTTACCCCAAAGCACACACCTGGGAGCCCACTGAAGCTCTCAATATGCACAAGTGCAGTCCATTCCCAACCAGCCAGTTCCCCTGCTTGGATGCCTCAGCAGAACCTCCTGCAGCCTCCTGTCCTTTGAAAGCTCAGCTCCCGCAGCCTACGGCTTTGATCCTGAGGGGGCTCATGTGGAGGAAGTGTGAGAAACCTGAAGCTACTTACATCTTGGGGGAAGAGATCTGAGTCAGAAGGTGGGCACTGTCACACGGAGCCTGCTAAGAAAATTTTTGTAAACTAGAGAATTGAGTCATTCTTTAAAATAAGCAAGACCAGGGGCGCCCAGGTGGCTCAGTCAGTTAGGCTTCCGACTTCGGCTCAGGTCATGACATCATAGCTTGTGAGTTAGAGCCCTGCATTGGGCTCTGTGCTGACAGCTCAGAGCCTGAAGCCTGCTTCTGTGTCCCCCTCTCTCTCTGCTCCTCCCCCACTTGTGCTCTGTCTCTCTCTCAAAAATACATAAACATTAACAAAAATTTAAAAAAAAAGCAAGACTGGGGGCACCCAGGTCACTCAGTCAGTTAAGCATCTGGCTTCAGCTCAGGTCATTATCTCACAGTTCCTGGGTTTGAGCTCCGCACCGGGCTCTGTGCTGACAGCTTGGAGCCTGGAGCCTGCTTCGGATTCTGTGTCTCCCTCTCTCTCTGACCCTCCCCTGCTCACACTGTCTCTCTCGAAAAAATAAAATAAACATTAAAAAAATATAAGCAAGACTGACGAGTATTTTTTTTAATATTCATTTTTAGCCAGGGTCAGATCAAGGTAGCCAAGTCTCAGTAGAGAGGGCAGCCCTTCATGGTACCCAGGCGTTCTACCGTCTCTCAGAAGCCACTAGATGGCTCTCCATGAGGCCTGTGGGCTTTGTTGTCTGTTTTCTGTTTGGTTTGGTTTGGTCCCTTATCTTTATAGATCTGGGGGCCACAGGGACCATATCCTCTTCTTTGAGGAGCATCTGTCAGAATGTCAACCACACAGGAATGTCTTCCACTGTGCTCCTGGGACGTCTGTCCACACTGAACTGCAACTGGTGTTCCCACACAGCCTTTACCTGACCTTTCTAACTTAGTGGTATTTTCATTCTCTAATTCCATAGGCTTCTATGGCTCCTTTAAACCATATACAGCCATCTACATTCTGACTCCAACCTACCTGGCCCTCACAGGAATCTCTCTGGACACAGTGCTCTACCTTGCACTTTGGGAAAAGGTTTACGCTTCTGCTCAGCATTTGCTCACACAAGGCCCCTGGCTTAGTGTCCCCACTCACCCTGCCCACTGGGAACCTGCCCACCCAACCCCGCCTCTCCTGAAGCCCTCCTGTACATGGTGTGTAGCTGCTGGTACTTTGTCTGTTGCTGTGTCCTGGGCTCAAGCGTGGCCGCAAACATCAGGGACTGTGCTTTATTCTCCTTCATGTCCCACACTGCTCTGGACACGCATGCTCCTCAGGGGGCCCCTCCAGGACATCTGCTCTCTGCCACCACAGTTTTCCTGCAGAAAACTGAGTCTGCACCCCCATTTCTAAAAGCCAAGTGAAAGCCCTACAGTCAAGAGGATGGGGCAATGTGCATGTCACACACAACCTGGAGCTGGCAAACCTTGAGGCCTGTGCTCCACTGACGCCTTCTCCCCTTCCAGGCTGCTGACCTTAACCAGCACCCTATGCAGAAGCCAACCCAGCCCTGGGGGGAGAGCACCTCAGTCCAACGGGGCGGCACCCAAGGGTGCATGGCCCCATTCTCTGCAGGACTCGCGAGTTACCAATGTTTCTATTTCAGTTTATTGCACTGCTTTATCCTTAACCTACAAAATGTATTTTTTATTTTTATATTTTATGGTTTATTCATTTTTCAGAGACAGAGAGAGACAGGGTGTGAGGGGGAGGGGCAGAGAGAGAAGAAGACACAGAATCTGAAGCAGGCTCAAGGCTCTGAGCTGTCAGCACAGAGCCCAATACGGGGCTCAAAGCCATGAACTACGAGATAGTGACCTGAGCTGAAACCAAGAGTCGGATGCTTAACCGATTGAGCCATCCAGGTGCCCCCAAAACATATTTTTTAAATATAAGTTTTGAAGTCCTGATCTCTGCAACTTTTACTATTTAATACGAGCAGTCTTAAGTATATTTTGATTTAATTGTTTAGGAGCAAATACCAAAAACAAAACAACAGAACTCTATCAATAATGGAGACCTTGCTGTCAACAAGCCACAGTCTGGATTTTACCTCCTGCATCTCTTTGAAATTTAGCCTCTTCTGTCATCCCTACTGTCCCCCGCCACTCCAGGCACCTCTCTACTGGACCCACCCCACAGCCTGCTTCATACGGGTCACACTCCGCCTTTTCCAGCTTCCCCACCCGCAGCAGAGTGGACTTTTCACACACTTCCAACCAGAGCCTGTCATTCCTCCTCTTCTTACAGCATGACCCCCAGTGTCCCGTGTACTCCCCCACCCGGGTCATGCCTGCCCCCACATGCTCAGTGTTTTCAGGCCTGGGAGCTCCCAGTCCTTCCCTCTGGGCCTTGGCTCACACCTGTGGACTCTTCCAGAACATTCTTCTCCATCCTCCTTTCTAAATTAGCTTCTAATCCTCTTATTTTGGCTCCGAGGGTCCTTCCACAAGTTGCTGGAGCAGGTCAGGCCTAATCCCAGCCCCACAGCAAACTTGTCGGCAGCCAGCACTGCGCTTCCCACGCTGAGGACACCTCTGTGGGAGTGTGACCTCCTCGTTCCTGCTCAGCACTCGCAGACCTGCACCTTGAACTAACGGCAGGGCCCAGGCTCACGGTCTCCAACAAGATGCTGTATGATTTCATCACTTCATTAATACGCCGTGGGCTCGGTTTCCCTCAGACACTACTTGTGGATTCTAACCACAACTTGTGCTTTGTGCTGTTAAAGAGTCGCAATGGAGGAGATAAAATTTTCCTTGAATGCATCAATTCAGCGATTAAAAAAAAGTGATGAACTGTGTTTGGGCCGTTTTCAGTAATTGAAGTGGCAAGTTTCCTCCAGCCCTGGCAGACACTGTTAAGTCACAAGAGACTGGCACATGACAGAAGCCGTAGGTCACTGGCTCCTGAGGCACGCAGAGCCCTGAGACTCGGCTCCAGGCCTCCTTCTGGGCTGGAGCTGTCACTCTGCTCTGCCTTCTTCTGCCACTCATAGGGCCATAAAGCAAGAGGCTGGCCAGACTGAGGGCAGAAGCTGGCCCAGGGGAGACGGCATAGAGCTTGTGGCCGCCAGCAGGGCTCTGAGTGGCCCATGCCATCTGGGAGGGGACTCAGGGCTCTAGACAGAAGCAGCACCCCTTGGCTGGCTTTCTTCCCCTTCACTTGAGGGAGAACCTCATGTCTCTCCTGGACTTTAGGCCTGTGAGGTTCAGGCAAGGGCTTCTCATGGCATTGTTGTGGGACACATGGCCACTGATGTCCCGGGGAGTGCGTGTGGCCAACATCGCTGATGGGGCATGTGGGAGAAGGACAGAGCCAGCTGGCTCTGTCACCTTGAGTAGCACAACAGATCTCTCTGGGCCTTGGATTTCCCGTCCCCGTCAGGCTGGGCCTGTGGTATGGGGATACCACCTAGGACAAGTTAAAGCTCTATGCTCAAAGATCTTGAGTCTTAGTAGGTTACAGAAGCAGGTTTCACAAGCTGCTTTACCCTGAGAAAAGAACTCTTAACACGAATCAAAGCTGAAAACAGATATGAACAACTGCCTATTAGGAAAATAAAAAATGGGATCCACTTGGGCTATGGTTAATGTCATTTCTGCTAGTGGTGTGAAGTACTGGTTTTCCACAGATTCTTCCAGCATTTCTCCCCAAATTTTTTTTCTTAGACAATTAGTCTCAATAAGACCTTTGTGCAATATCTTACTGGGTCCAAATCAACAACAAGTAAGTGTATCCGTCAAAGATATGCAAATACAAAAATGATTAGCATGAGGTACAATAGTAGGAAGATGTACCGATGGTGGACGGTGAGCAGCTGTCCATGAGCATTGCTATTGTTTAAAATCAGAACACTTTCTGCTTTTAGCTCTCATTGGAAACTACCCTTGGATGTGTGGAGTTGTAGACGTAGTGTCAATCCTAAATTGGCAGAGTTATATTTAATTAGGCCTCTCAGATCTCAAATGCATTTCTTGAATATGGAAAGTAACTGGAGGCTTCAAAATCAGTGGCATTTATGGGACACCTGGGTGGCTTAGTCGATTAAGTGTCCAACTTTGGTTCAGGTCATGATCTCATGCTCCGTGAGTTTGAGCCCCGCATCGGGCTCTCGGCTGACAGCTCAGAGCCTGGAGCCTGCTTCAGATTCTGTGTCTCTCTCTCTTTCTCTGCCCCTCTCTGCTCACACTGTGTGTGTGTGTGTCTCTCTCAAAAAAAAAATCAATAAATGTTATAAAAAAATAACATAAAATTAACATAACATTAAAATAACATAAAAATTAACATAAAATTAGAGACTATAAACGGAAATTGACAGAAACTGCCAAAGTGCCCAATGCACCAGATAGAGAAGCATCAGCTAAATGGACACAACATGGTTGTTGACTTGGTTCAGGATTTGAACTAAGACAAGCGAAAAAGATTTTAAGAAAAATCTCTGGTGGACAGGGAAAAAGAGGTTGTCCTTCATGGATTTTTGGAATCTAGTACCTGTAAGGACAGCCCCAAGAGCATTCTTAGCGGACAGATCAGGAATGAAGAAATNTCTATCCGAAATAATTCAAAGACAAAGAGGTTGTGAAAATAAGGATTTTCACAGTTGCCAAAAAATTATACCTTATTTAAGAAAAATCTCTGGTGGACAGGGAAAAAGAGGTTGTCCTTCATGGATTTTTGGAATCTAGTACCTGTAAGGACAGCCCCAAGAGCATTCTTAGCGGACAGATCAGGAATGAAGAAATGATCTAATTTCTTAACACATCTCATCCAACCTTCTAAACCAAAGCTGTTGTGTTACTTTGTCCTATATCCTCTTAACTAAAGAGACAGAAATGTAATTGTTTAGGAAAACCATTCTGAGTCGCTAAAATGTTTCCATACTGGGATTTTTGCGAATGTTATAAATTATAAGACAAATCATGGTGTCAGAAAAGGATTTTTAAAATGTTGAGCCAAAAAGACCAAAATATACTTACCACCCAGATGACATTAGATGTTTTAATTCTACTGATTTCTATCTGAAAAACCATTTTTAATTCCTGATGATAAGTAAGGTTGTGGACACTCCATTGTAAATGCAAACACTGATGTGTAGAATTGACAGAAACTTCCAGTGATTCAGGGGCCAATGGCAAAGGTTCAGAGAAGACTGAAAGATCAAAACCAAGACATTTAATACAAACAGCAAAACTTGACAGAGGCACAACTGAATAGTCGCAGATAATAAACTGGTCAATATCACCATAGTTTAGTTTTGGAAAATACTGCTCACATGTGCATCTTAGAATCAGACATTTCTTAAAAATCTGTAAGGGAATTTAGAAATCAGTTGGTAGATGAAGAAATTAAGACCTAGATAAATGAGGGGCGCCTGGGTGGCTCAGTCGGTTGAGCGTCCCACTCAAACCCCAAGCTGTGGTGGTCACTCTGTATTATTATTTGGTTAGAGATTTTTTTCTCCTTTGTGAATAAAATTTCTCAATTCTTTAGTTAAAGGCAACAGCCATTATTCATCCTCTCCTTAAACCTGTCAGTTGGGTGAGTCTTCCAAGCCTAAGACATAAGTTAAAAGGAGGTTTAGGGATATGAAAGAGCAGATTCCTTATGGAATAGGAGGAAATATTTTATTTTTTTAATGTTTTATTTTTGAGAGAGAGAGAGAGGAGTGGGGGAGGTACAGAGAAAGATGGAAACAGGGGCTCTGAAGCAGGCTCTGCGCTGACAGCCCCATGTGGAGCTTGAACTCACAAACTGTGAGATCATGACCTGAGCAAAAGTCAGACACTTAACTGACTGAGCCACGCAGGGACCCCAGGAGGAAATACTTTTAATAACTGTGGCACCACTAGCACCAGGGGATGCCAGGTGCTGTAAATCAACCCGTCTTTCCCAGCCCTCACTGCATTTTGTGGGCATCGCGGTTTGTTGCCGTCGGTCTCACACTCTAGATTCAAACTTCCTGGAGGGGAGAGGCTGAGGCATAGGCATCTCTGAATGGACTCTTGTCCCCGGCACTTGGCACAACCTCTTCCCCACAGAAGATGCTGACCTCAAATTAGAGAGACCCAGGGCGTCCACAAGGTCTCAGGAGCGTGACAAGCACCGGCTCACTAACACGTCTACGCAGGGCAGCCTTGGTGTTCTCTTCTCCCCAAGGCTGCTTTTCCAAGCCCTTGGAGCACTGATCAGAGACTGCTGTAACTGCCTCTTCTGTGGCCCCCCAAGGGCTGCAGCTAAAGAAAGGTGGGACGAGTCTTACTCAGCTCACTGAAAGCAAGACCAATAGCACACCTGTCACAGTGTAGGCACACCATGACCACTTACTGAATGAATGAGTCAGTCACCAGGATCAGCTCTTTTTCTGGAAGCTCTAGAAAGCGATTTCGTGATGCTTTGGGCAACAGAGGAACTCTATATTGACATACGCTATCAGTGAGTGTTGAGTGACTCAGGTAGTTGAGAGACAGCAGTCAGAAATAATTTGTTCAAAAGCAATTGAGGACTTCCTCGGGAAATAGTGGGAAATGTCAGGGTAAAGTCAGACAGATTAAGGGAACTCAGAGATTCTTAAGTCCAACCCCATTATTTTCAGGTGAGGAAACTGAGGTTAAAAAAAGGGCAGGGACTTTCCCAAGGTCACACAATTAGACCAGAGCTTGGGGTTCCTGGCCCTTGGCCCAGTTCTCTTTTTATAATGTGTCCTGGACTGTGGCCAAAAAGGGCAGACTTGGCGATCAGTCAGGCCCGGGTTTCATCATAGACTCTCCTCCCACTTTCCCCACCCAGTTTCTCTGTCTGGCCCCAACACTACTTAAGAAAATAAACCGTCATCCCTTTACAAGTTGGGACATCACAAAGCCACTAAATGTTATTTCAGAAGAACATTTAACATCAAAGGTAAAAACCCTCATCATATGTTGTATTGTTTGAATAAGTATACATTAAAGTATGTATTGCTAAAGTATACAGACTTACCTGTATATATTTTCACACTTTATCTACAAGTAAGAAATTATAGTATAACTTTCCAGCATACATACTTATATTATACACAATATACATACTTTATATATAGTTTAATAAGTAACTATATGGTATAAACACTCCCAGCATACATAGTATCAGTTCACTTCCGTAAAAGATCTACTATTTTATGGAATATAATATATATATGTGTGTGTGTATATATATATATACACACACATAATTTTATATACAGACCAAGAGATGTATATAAAACATCTCCATCTTGGTCTGTATATAACTTGCACAAGAGAATGGATGAAAAGATAACCCAATGCCACAGTCATGATCTCTGACCAAAGAGGACGTGAGCCCGGGGCTAACTGGAAGTGAGTCTGGACTCTGTGTCATTGTTCGGGAGAAGCTGGGACATCTGAACCGGAATCTCAGACCTGAGCCCGGCTGGGTCATGGGGTGGGAGATTTAGTGAGTACTTGGCAGATGAAGCAAACACAAAGGCAAAAAGTCCAAGCAGTGTAGGTGGGGACAGAGACAGGGTGCTGGCCCAGTAGGCGTGCTGAGCTGAGAAGGCCAGAAGCACAAGTGAAGACTGGTAAAGAGAGAAACAGGTATATGCACATCTGATCTAAATGAAAGGGCCTGAAAGTGTGCTTTCTTCCCCCTGAGCTCCCTCTGAAAACAGAGTGTGCTGTAAATGGAAGCCACACAGTCAACTGTCGTTGGATCTGATAATGAGACTTCACTAGGGAAGTGAGCTGTGCCAAAAGCCCAAAATTAAATGCCTAGGATTTCCTGGAGAGCCTGGAGTCAGGGGTGTGGGTCTGTCTGGGAATCAGGGGCTTTGGCCAGGCCTGAACCTTCCTGTGGTACGGACCACCCACTCAGTCCAGTTGTGTCGCGTTTAGCAAGTAAGATAGAGTGAGGGGCACACAGACTACAGATGAGAAGTCCTAATTCCCATCGTTCAGCTCCAGATTATGGGGTATTATCAACACTAGAATATTAAGAAGTCAGAAAAGTAGCAACTTCTCATGTACCCTGAACCTAAAAGAAACAGACCCAGACCCAAAGAATATCAGAGAACTGAGCTATTATCAGAACAAAATCTCCTTTTTATATCCAAAATCTTTTCATAGAGTTTTAAAGGAAATAGAAAAATTCTATAGGTATTTCTTGCAAACATCATTTTCATGAATCCATAGAAAGGAATTGTGTGAATAATGACTAAGAGCATACGCCTGTCTATGCTCTGTGTTACAAAGGGAGTATAGCAAATAAACGTAGAATGACAAAAAGGCGAAGTTTTGTAAAATACAGGTGAAAGCAACACAATTTTTTTAATGTTTATTTATTTTCGAAAGAGAGAGAGAGAAACAGAGTGTGAGTAGGGAAGGGATAGAGAGAGAGGGACACACAGAATCTGAAGCAGGCTGCAGGCTCTAAGCTGTCAGCACAGAGCCCAACGTGGCTTGAAAAGTTGGACACTTAACCAAATGAACCCCTCAGGTGCCCCAACAAATGTTAAAAACCAACAGACTCACTCACTCACTTACGCCTGAGTACCGTCAAGCTGGCTCAAAGGAATATACAAAGTATTTATAAACATTCTACAAGTGCTGCATTCTTATATTTACAAAGTTGATTTTTGAAAAACACTCTCACTGGGAGAGCAGCTAAGGGACAAACACCATTTCTTCATCCATCAACAGAACTCCAGTACTCAGCACACTGTCTTGCAGCAAAGAGCCTCTCTGTGAATCCAGCTGAAGGGCCTCAACTTGTTCTATCCTAGTGGCCGTCGCTGGTCTAGTGCACCCCATCTCCACACGGCAAGGTGCGGGAGAATTTCTCTGGCAATGGCCACGTACAGCGTACCTACCCCCGTTCTCCCAGATTAGATCCACTCACAAGTGCCTCGATGGCCAGCACACTGACCAGGAAATCAAGATTACGGTGCGGCTTATTACAGTAAGTGATCAAGACTAAGGAAAGAATAGTCAAGACTAAGCACACCACTGCTCCTCATCAATTCCAAGTGGTGGAGTGAGCTCCCTACCAATTCCAGGTAAATGCCAAAGAAAAGACTTGATCAACTTTTCTCCAAAGCACAGATTACCTCGTTCTTTTCTCTATGTGGTTTTTTGTTGTTGTTTTTTCTTTACCGTTCTTTCCACTTCTTACCTTTGGTCTGGTAAGTTCTCAAGGACAGCAATGCCAAGAGGAATGTTATCTGAAAGATAGCCATAGGTTCTGATTTTCTGAAAGAGAGAAATTATACAGAATTAAAATGTATTCAATTTTAGCTCCGAGCAGGCTTCTCTGACCCAACTGTGGTAGATGGTGGTATTCAGGGCTCCCATGCTCCTCTCCCCCTTCATCCATGCCCTGCCATGTGAGTCTGGAGCTCCCCGGGCCCCCCAAAACAAGAGTGTGTTTCCCTGCTCCATGTGACTTGCTCTGACCCACCAGAAAGCAGAAGCAATGGTGTGCTGGCTTGGAGCCTGGACCTCAGCACACCTTGTGTACTTCTGCTTGCTCTTCTGTGTTTCCACCTTTGGCATGAAAGGGGCATTTCTGGGCTACCCTCCTGGACCCAGGAGGAGAAGGGGTAACACAGGAGGCAGAACTGATCACTGAGGCTGCTCCCCCTGGGGCCAGCCTGGCTCTGCTGGCAGCTTGCCAAGAGCATCTGATCCTGGGGCAGGAGCAGTGAGTGCTTGCCATGAGTGTGCCACTGTGGCTGGGTGGCAATACAAAAGTGACCTGCCACTTTCTTCAGACCAAGCGAGGGTTAGTAAAGAAGCATAGCGCAAAGAATCAAAAGTTAAATATAAAAAAAATGGACCATGGTCTCAGAAGAGCTATGTGTTGTTTTTTTTTTTTTATCTCAAGTAGAAAAGGTATTATTTATGTATTTATTTTTTAAATCGTTTATTGTCAAGTTGGTTTCCATATTACACCCAGTGCTCATCCCCACAAGTGCCCTCCCCCATGCCCATCACCCCCCTTTCTCTCCCCCCAACCCCCATCAACCCTCAGTTTGTTCTCAGCATTCAAGAGTCTCTCATGGTTTGCCTCCCTCTCTCTCCCCCACTATTTTTCCCCTTCTTCTCCCTCATGGTCTTCCATTAGCTTAATCCTAATCCACCTATATGTGCAAACATGGTATCTGTCCTCTATCTGACTTATTTCACTTAGCATAACACCCTCTAGTTCTATCCACATTGCTACAAATGGCCAGATTTCATTCTTTCTCATTGCCATGGAGTATTCCATTGTATAAATATACCACACAGAAGAGCTATGTTTGAATTAATTACTTATAGAGGAGTCATCTCCACTCTTCCGTGTCTGCCTCATTAGAATCTCACTGAGGAAATATAAGCACCTTCCACCTAAAGAGACAGGCAGTGTCTCATTGTTCAAAATAATTTCCGCTTTTCCTTGCTTTAGAGGAGCGTTGTAAACGGCAGGTCAAAGAACTTCACTGATTCATCAGGTCCTTTGACCACAGGCCAATCTGAGGGCACAAAGAATGAACCTAGGTGACCTCAAGAAGGCTAATATGTTCTTAATTTATAATAAGAGTGTTAGTCAAGGGAAGCCTTGAGTTTCACTTTTTTACTTCAAAGTCTGACTCACCCCAAACAGAGGCAATAAAACATTTCAGAGTCCATTTTGCCTCTGGTCTAGCCACCTGGACCTCATCAAAAGCCAGAAATTCAGTGAATCAGATCACCCATTTTCACTACCCACAACTAAATGGGAACAGCAGTGAAGACAGAAGAATATACCAAACCATTCAATTCTTCTAGGTAGTTAAATCTGCTTACACATGAGCCCAACTGCAAACAGAAGCAAAAGTCTGCAAACGACAGCTTTTAGTCATATTTCTTTAAGCACTGCGTTCCACTACTTCTATTTTTAGCAAAAAGGTCATTTGTCCCCCTCTAAGATCCCTACTTATTAGTTCAAACAGGTTCCTGTTACAATTAAATATCAAAGCCAGAGAGAAAAACAAATTCAAGAGAAAACCGTTTCTGCTCAGAACCAAAGACAAGGCAAAGGAAGATGGTAGCATGTAGCATCTGGTGCTCAGTGCGCAACTGGAGCATCCTTCCAGTCCTAGTCTATGGGTACGGGATCTTACTGTCCTAACACTGACATCACCTGAGGAACGCAGGGTGCCATGCTGTGAGGAAATCTCAGCCCGTCAAGTGAAGACCAGATGATTCAGGGAGGGAGGGAGGCTTTCATGTTCTCTGTATGAAAGGGCTATTTAAAGTGTTTTTAAAATTTTGGAGTTCTGGTAAGTCAGATACTTCACATGTTGCAAAATTTAAACAAATTATAGAGACAGAGAAACTTAAAACTAAAAGTTAGAAGCCACCTACCCATTAAACGTAACCAGAAATTAAAGAATAAAGGTTTCACGTAACCAAGTCCAAAAATACGGGCATTTACCAAGGACTTGTTTCTAGGGTCTGATGATCACAGGGAAGTCTTCGGGAATCACCAGGACAGTCTTGTCTGGAAGTCCTGCCCTCCCCCACCGCCTCACACGCGGAGGGTTGTGACTCGGAGGAGGCCGGCCTCAGCAGCCATTCAGACCTACCAGCTTTCCTTTCATCTGTTCTGACGTGCACGTTTGACACGTGATGGACACGTGGCAACCGGGCCACAGTGGTCACTGCCTGCACCCGAGGAGAGGGGCTATTTCTCGTGGCGTGAGACTGGCCGGCCCCCATCCCAGCACCGCCGGCCCCTGACCACCTCAGGACCGCTTGCAGCGGGACTATGGGTCCCGGTCGTTGTCTGGACACTCTTTGACAAGATCAGTAAAGTTCGCCCAAACTTGCAGAACGACAGTCCGCAGCTGGAAGAGCATCCCAGGGACACCGGTGTCAGCCTCGGGGAAACGCCGCATGGACAGCGTTCCCAACGCCCCGGAGCCTGAGGCCACGGGAAGAACACAGACACCAGGGCTCTGAGCCGGCTGCTTCCAAAGCCCAGGTGACGGGCGGCTCAGCCCCTGGGCCCCCACCCCTCCTCCTCTGTAAATCCGCCTCCAGGTACCTTGCGGTGGGGGCACAGCCCTTGGCTGGCGAGCCCCCCCACGAGCACACTCAAGAACCCGGAGGTGAGGGGGTGGGTGGCGCGAGACCCTGAGATGGGAGAGTGCTGGGCTTATGCAGGGAACAGCTGGAGCTGCTGCTGCAGGGAGAGGTGAGAAGCGGGAGGTGAAAACAGGGTCCACGGAGGGAGAGCAGCCACGGAGGCAGTTTCCCAACTGTGGCTTCTACCCTGAGCCAGGTGAGAGCCACTGGGGAGAGCGGGGACAGGAACAGTCTACTCAGTCACCAGACCAGGAAGAGACTGAGGGGCGGGAGCAGGGGGAGGGGCAGCAGTTCGGAGGGTGTGCAGTAGTCCAGGGGCAACGGCGCTGGCGCAGGCCGGGGTGGCGGCAGCGGAGGCTGGAACCGCGGTGGAGTTCAGGGGAGATCTGACAGACAGGGCTGGCAGGATGTGACGGGCGCTGACAAAGCAAGACATCCTGGGTGGCCCCCAAGATGGCCTGAGCCCTTGGCAGAGGGGCGGTTGTTATGAAGTGAGATGTAGAAGAACAGATGTAGCGGGCTCTCATCAGGGCTCGGTGAGCAGCCCGCTACGTTGGACATGCTTGTGCGACACCCACGTGAGCTGGCTGGACACACAGTGTGGAGTCGGGGGAGGGGTCCGGGCAGGTGTAGAAATCATCTTGGGCGCACGCATACGGTACTTAAGCCACAGGACTGGGTGATCGCCTGCAGACTCAATACAGAGAAGAGAGGTTGGTGCAGGAGCTCCGGGGAGCCCCGCACCCTAGACTGCGCCCCCGATGCAGATCAGGCACAATGCAGGCCTAGGCCAGGCCTTCCCCGGGCATCTGGAGGATAAGGCTGAGCGTCAGATGGGCCGTGAGCCCCTTCGGCGGGCGGCGGGGGCGGCAGCTCCACGTGCTCTCCCTGGGGCTGCTGTTCTGGAAAAGCCCACCGAGCCCTCTGGCGCTTCCATCAGGCTTTCTCTCTCCACAAGTGTCCGCGGGGAGCATTGCCACCTCCAGGGTCCAGTAAGAAAAGGAAGTCGGGAAGAATTCAGAAAGGCAAAACCACTTGGCTGCCTCCCCCATGCTGCTTAGTTCTTTGCCCCTGTTTTTTATTTCTGTTTTTCAGACCGCCATCATTCCCAGCCTGACTGTGCGCTGCCTGAGGACAGGCCTGGACCCAGGCCCTGCTGTCTCTCACAGTCCCAGGACGCAATTGCTACCCAGTAAGTATCTAGTAAATGAATAAACGTTTGTACCAATTTTCTCACATTCTTTCTTCTTTGCTTTCAATTCTATTTTAATAAGCAGATTCCTTTTCAGGCCCTTCCACTTTTCCTGTTGCCAAATATTCCCTAATTCATAGTCTTTCATTGACATTTCTTCTCTGGGGAGAGAAAGGGAGAAAAGTAAAGAAAAATTCCTCCCCCCCATTTTGTAGAACTTCTCATTCACATCTGGTCTCTGGGCAAAACGAAGATGCCTTTGAACGTCCCTCAGTACAAACACTACACGCACAGCTTTTGCAAAGGGTGTGAGTCTGCCCTTCTTTGCTAGTACTTCTGGTACCGTCATTACTAAAATATTTATTCCTGGGAAGTTTCCTCACCATAAATAATCCCAAGGAGAAGCAACACAACCAGTCATTTGCTTCCCAAGAACAGGGGCGTGTTGCCAAACTCTTCAGAATTGGCTGGGTGCCCCATGATGTCATATGCAAATACTATTTTAAAGAAACAAGCTGTTCATCCAGGAAGTGTGCTTGGGTGTGTGCTCCCTGTGAAAGAGTTCTGTGCAGCGGCACAAGAGATGCAGTGTGTTCCCCACATTTCCCAGGTTCATCTGTTTTTCTTTATTTCTATGAGCACCGCCATGTCTTTGGGATCCCCTTTGAAAGGGCCTCCCCCATTACACTACAGGACGCATTACCTGTAAGGTTTCGCCCCAATTCCACCCCCTCTTTCTTCTAAAGTATCCACCACCCAGGAGCGCCTGGGTGGCTCAGTCGGTTAAGCATTGGACTTTCGGTCAGGTCATGATCTCACAGTTCACGGGCTCAAGTCCCGTGTTGGGCTCTGTGCTGACTGCTCAGTGTTTGGAGCCTGCTTCACATTCTGTGTGTCTCTCTCTCTGCCCTTCCCCTGCTCCCCCTCTGTCTCTCTCAAAAATAAATAAACATTAAAAAAATAAATTAATTAAATTAAAGAAAGTATCCACTGCCTGGAGGTGGTACCCGAAGAAAGGTTCAGACACTCCTTGCCCTCTCTCTAAACCTGCCTGTTTAAGTGTTTCTACTAGTTTTGTAAGGTCATTCCTCATTTATGAGGCTGAATCGGCTTATGCACAATCGCTCTTCTTTTTTTAAGCAATATTCAGTTAAAATCTAGATTCCTGGAACTTGTGACTGATTACAGCTGGGTCTTTGAGTGGTAAGTGAAGCCAAAAAAAGGAACAGAAAACCTAGATCCAAAAAGAGTTCTATATGGCAGTTCTGTGTGGGATCCAAGGAGTATTCTGGACCCCCCAAATATGTAGGAATTTACTATATGCTAATGATATAATATTTTAAGTCACTGGGGACAAGACAGATTATTCCCCAGAATCTTACTGGAACAATAACCTGGACATTTGTGGGGAAAGGAAGTTGCAATAGTCAAGTGCATGGGTTCTGACATAAGACTGCTGAGGGTCCAATCACTGCTCTGGCACTTAATAACTGTATCCCTGTGGATAAGTAACTGTGTGGCTCAGTCGGTCAGGCATCAGACTTTAGCTCAGGTCATGATCTCATGGTTGGTGAGTTCGAGCCCTACCTCCAGATCTGCACTGACAACTGGGAGCCTAACTTTGATTCTGTCTCCCTTTCTCAATGCCCCTCCCCTGTTTGCTCTCTCTCTCTCAAAAATAAATAAATATTTTAAAAAATCAATCAAAAATAGATAAGCAACCCTGTAGAAAAACTGGCAGATAATATGAATATGTAATTCACACACACAAAAGGAAATACCAGTAGCCAAAAGAGACTAAAGAAAAACTGGACAATATCATTATTAATTAAATACATGCAAATTAAAACAGTAACTGTATATGTCTGTATGTGGGTCTGTGTGGTGTCCAACTGGCAATGCCCAAAAAGGCCTTCATACCTAGCATTGGTAAGAGTGTGAAGAAGCAGGCATTGTTACTCACCGATGGTCAAAAAGCACAACTTTATCAAGGTCATTTTGAAAATACCTATTAAAATTCCAGGGTGCATTCCCTTTGATCCAGAAATTCTATTTCTGGAATTTTGTCCTCTAAAAAGTACGCTTGCATAATTGTGTCTGTATACAAAAATTATGTGTCTTGAAGAGTGTTCATTGTAGTATTGTTAATATTTAGGAAAAATGGAAACGATCCAAATGTTCTTGAAATCTGTGGTGCATTTCCATAAAGGAGTACTATGGAACTGTGAAAAGGATGAGATAGATCTGTGTGCTGCCATAGAAGAATACACAAAAATTACCGAGTGATAAAGCACGCCTCTGAACAGCGTGTGCATACAAACACCTCTGGAAGACAGGTGTGTGACCATGCAGCCGTGCCACTTGGTGCTACCTTTAGAAGGATTTGTCGCAGGGACCGAAGCTGACCGAGAGCCTGCACCGCTGCCCCTTTCCATCCAACGCCCATTCAAACCCCAGCCCGCAGTCCGCGCAGGCTGCTCCCAGCTGATGGTCAGGCCAAACATTTTCTGTTCAACATGGGACTCCTCCAATAGGCAACAGTTGATTGAAGTCTCCCCAGTGGCCTGGGCAAAACACTCTCAGAACTGCATTGCAGGTGGGAGCACCTCCTTCTCAATCTACCTTCTTCCCTGTCACCTTGCATGGGGTTTGCAGGCTTTCTCTGCCTCTTCCCGCCCCCTTGTCCCTTTATCCCTCACCAGGGTGTTTCCCCCAAACCTCTTGCACATCTGTTTCTGCCTTGCTGTCTTCTACTTCTACCCAAACTGGCCCCCAAAGACACACCCCACTACTAACACTTACAAAAGTAGAGCTGGGATGGGGTAAGGGAGGTGGGCAGGATGACGGAAATTACGGTCGACGTTCTCACGTTATGTAATTCTGCAACATAAAGCATTCTTTAAAACACGTGCATATTTTACACATATTTATGTACGCAAGTAGATGCAATTCCAATACTTTCATATTTGAACCATATATTCCAACAAGGTTAAACTAGATGACAATATTTTTTGATTCAAATCCAAACTGTAGTTGTCAAACAGACTTTAGAAAATGTTTTCTTTTTTTTTTTTAAGTTTGTTTGTTTTAAGAGAGAGAGAAAGAGAGTGTGAGCAGCGGAGGGACAGAGAGAGATGGAGAGAGAGAATCCCAAGCAGGCTCTGTGCTGTTAGCACAAAGCCCAACCAGAGAGGCTGGATCCCAAGAACTGTGAGATCATGACCCGAGCCAAAACCAAGAGTCAGATGCTTCACTCACTGAGCCACAGAGGTGCCCGAAAAAAGGTTGGTATTTTTTAAGTACTGGATCACCCTACAAGTGTGTCATGTATTCCTATATAAAAATGTGATCTCTCAGATTCTAAGAGAATATAGCGGCTTTAAAAATGCACTTTCAACTACAGAAGGTAATCAATGTCCTGGGCAGAAAAACATACTGTCATTCCCTTCTGATAGACCGGCATACTAAGGAAAGAGAGGTTACCTTGCTCAAAGTCTCCCACTGGGAAGGTAGGAAATAGAAAGAGGTGACCAAGAGATCACATGACGTATGAAAAGTTTACTCACATGACAGCATAGCTTCTGTTGACGTACAACATCTGCTGTTCTCACACAGTAGGAGCTAACTCCGTGTTTTCCAAGTGTTCTTACATCTTACATTTCTCTATTTGGTAAGACACTTGAAAGTATGGCTTTTCTTTTCGTTGACTTTAGACTTTATACTCAGACTGGATACATTTTATGTGGTGGTCTTCATTTTAAGACAATAGTTTTAAATAATCCAGAGAGTTAATTGTCTCAATGGCTTCAGATCTAGGACTAGAGCTTTGTATTATATTCAGTGCTCTACTAACTCTCTTTCCTTTAGAAGAAGAAGAAGAAGAAGGAGGAGGAGGAGGAGGAGGAGGAGGAAGGAAGGGAGGAAAAAAACAACACAATAATTTAGTTCTTTAGCATATAATACTAAAAGAAAGCAATTTACAAGTCCTGTCCACCATACTTAATCTAATAGGAAATACTACCACTAGCAGCATGATTTTAAATACCAGTGAAAGGTTATATACTCAAAGTGTGGATGAAGACCAGCAGCATTGATATCACCCAACAGATTGCTAGAAATGTAAAATCTGAGACCACATCTTAGGGCTACAGAATAAAAAATATTCATTTAAAAAAGAATTCCTAGTGAATGTCACATGCACGGTGAAGTTGGAGAAACTATTACATATTCTTGTCTCCTAGGATACTACTGATACAGAAAGGAAAGATTTACTGGTTCCTTCTACGACGAGGTGCACTGCAGAGGCCACGGTAGGGTCTGAAAGGAAGTATGAGAATGATTCTAGCCAGCACGAAGTGGACACTCACTCCCTGCCCAGACGCTGTGCTATGTGATCGACACGAATTTATTAACTGAATCTTCACAAGAGTCTTATGAAAGAATCTCGGTTATTATCCACTTACACAGATGAGGAAATGACAGCTCAGAAGGTGAGAAGTAACCCTGACATAGGATGACATAGTTCACCCAGAACGTGAAGTCCAGTCTTTTCCACACACACTGCTTCCTGCAGACTGGGGAGTTCATACCAGAAAGACCACTAAGGCATAAAGAATTAACAAGTATAAACCCTTATGAACCCAAGAAAACCCGAAGAGAAATTCCAACAGGATTGTTTTAAAACTTGACAAGCTATTTGTAAAGTTTATACAAAAGAGAAATGATGAGAATAATTTTTAAAAGAACTTTTTTTTTGAAAAAAAGACTAATATATACGACTAGATATAAAACATTAAAAAATTGGAGCATTTAGCACAGGGTGGTGCTGGCATAAGGAGAGACAGAGAAGGTCGAGAAAACAGAACAGCAAATTAAAATGCTATAATGGTTTCCACTCATTTACCAGATTTGAAAATTTAAATTAAAGAAAAAAAGATAATGGCTGATGTTAGGAAGGATGAAGGAAACAGATTCCCATGCACTGAATTTAAATTAGTACCTGGGGTGCAGGCAGTGCTGATTTAAAGAACTGCATCAAGTAGCAAAATGGACAAACCCTTGGACCTTATAACTCTATTTCACAGAAATATTCAGGCTTACACAGTAAGACAAATGCAGTCTTTCCTAAAGTACTATTGCTAATATTGAATAATTTGAAATCATCCAAAAGGCCATCAAGAAGGGAAAAACTGGATAAATTCTATTTCTAACTTAGAATAACACGTAGCCTTTAACAAAAGAGCTTTGTACTGACATGGGAAGATCTCTAAGGCCTGGAAAATGACAAAGTAAGCTACACAATATATAGTAAGATCTCAATTATATATATTAAGATATATGTATGTGTACATATTATACAAATACACAGAAAAGAAAACACAATCATGGAATGGTATTTACCAAATGTAACCATCCCTCTTCTGAGTGGGAACAGGTGTGACCATGGTAGTCTACATTTCCTTCCATATAGTTCTCTATTTTTTCCATTTTGTTTAATTTTTAACATTTATTTATTTTTGAGAGAAAGAGAGGCAGACCGCGAGTGGAACTGGGGCAGAGACAGGGAGACACAGAATCTGAAGCAGGCTCCAGGCTCTCAGTTGTCAGCACAGAGCCGGATGTGGGGCTTAAGCCCACGAACTGGGAGATCATGACCTGAGTCCAAGTTGGATGCTTAACCGACTAAGCCACCCAGATGCTCCTATACATCTCTATTTTTTGAATGAGAACATAGTCAGTTATTATTTGAATTATTTTTAAAACATAAAAATGAAATTTGGACAACCTGGAATATATAAATGCTGAAAAGCCAGTACAGTTGGCTCTTGAACAAAGCCAGTTTAAACTGCATGGGTCCACTTATACACAGACTTTTGCAAAATATACAGTACAGAACTGTACATGTGTTTTCACTCCCTTATGATGTTCTTAATAACATCTCCCTTTCTCAAACCTACTTCACTGTAAAAACAGTATATATAACATGCACAATGTGTTAATCAACTGTGTTATGAGGAAGGCTTCTGGTCAATAGTAGACAACTGGCAGTTAAGTTTTGGGGGAGACAAAAGTTTTATGTGGATTTTTAGGCACCCCTAACCCCCGTATTGTTCAGGGGCCAACTGCAGAACTGAAATGAGAGGGAGGGAAGGCTGTGAAGCCAATAACACAATTGTTGGGAAAGAAACTCTGACTTTATGCAGCTACAAAGAAGCGTGCTTGGAGGGAGGGGTATCTCTCACAATATTCTGTTTGATTTTCCCCCATTTCACATATTGTTTTTTAAATCAAAGAGGACTTCCTCTTCCAGGGAAAGGAAGGCCAGGTCTCCCTGTTCCTGTAATTGAGCAAGATGACACTCAGGAAGATTTCCTTCTACGCGAGCCAACAGTGCCCCAGCCCAGTTCCCACAAGGAAAACATACTCTTTCCTCTTGTGGAAACATATTACCACCGATTTCTCTTTCAAACTCATAGCAGTTTTCCTGTTCCTTTTTCAAGACAAAAGCATTATAAGAAACATCAGAGAGGCTCTGGCACACCTGCATGCACACCTCTGTTCCTGGACCTTCAGGTTAAAGAAAGGAGTAGGAGAGACTCAGTGCATAAGTACTTTCCCCAATGTGGCCTGAGTCCTGTGGCATGCTTTCAAGGTGACCTTTGATACAAAAGGCTCAGACATATTTGCGGGGACAACATGAGGCAGAACTGAGACCAAGATGTAAGTCATAAGGAGGCAAATTATAGCTGAGAATTAACTTAGTCCAGCAAAGATATATTAGGTGGTGAGCTCCCCGGAACTATTAGCTTCTAACAGTACTGACTGCTACCAGGGCAGATACAAATTGAGCACAACCTGAAGATTCTAAACAGGCAGTTGAAGTTGGAGTCCAGTGCTTTTAAAAAGCTCCAAGAAGGATTCTGAGGCACAGCTAAGTCTAGGATGCATTCTATTTATTTTTAATGTTTTTATTTATTTCTGAGAGCGAGAGCGAGAGAGAGAGAGAGACAGCGTGAGCAGGGGAGGGTCAGAGAGAAAGGGAGACACAGAATCTGAAGCAGGCTCCAGGCTCTGAGCCAGCTGTCAGCACAGAGCCCGACGTGGGGCTCGAACCCGCGAACCGTGAGATCATGACCTGAACTAAAGTTGAATGCTTAACCGACTAAGCCACCCAGGCGCCCGTTTAGGATGCATTTTAAAATAGCTGAAGAGGGAGACAAAGTAGGACAGTAATGAAGCACCACCCCCAGAACCACTCTGAAAAGGATCCTAGAGTTTGAGGCACAGCATAGCACAGTGGTTATAAGCAGACTCCAAGCCAATCCCTGACTCTGGCCTGTTAGCTGTGTGACCACAGACAAGTTACGGAACTTCTCTGGGCCTTGGTTTCCTCACTGATAAAATAAGGACAAAGCTACTCACTCCCTCACTGGCAAAGCTTAAGTGAGCTGGTATACATAAAGTACTCAAAACAGTGCCTGGTCCATCGTAAGAACCATTATTATTTTGCAGAGGAGGAAACTGAGGCTGAGGCAATGATTAACTTGACCCCAGTCCCAATGTCAGCTTTAGACTTGGGCATAAGCTTCTTTCTTTCCAGCTCAAATCAGATACACCATATTTACTTCTATGGGGTCGTCTATATGGACCCTCATTACTCCTCTTGAATTGAGAATAAGTTCAGTCACAGAGTCCTCCAGCCTGTTGGTTACCAAGTGGCCTTTCTCAGTGGAACCTAACAGCATGTCCCACAGTGGGGCAGGATGCATGCATGCATGCATGGTTGGGCTGATGAAGGACAGGCCAAGGACCATCACGAAAGAACTCCATGGTGTCAGGGACAAAACCCTGGGCTACAGGATTTGTCACCGCGGCCAGCTTTTTGGTCAAGCTATTGAACCCCTGCAAGCGGGTGGGGGTGGGGCGCTTGCATGTGCACGTTTCCCGCCGCTCAACCAGCCTACTCGGCGCCCCTTCCACTTGAGTGGCGAGCAGGGTGGGTGTTTGCCCACCACACGCCCGCACCCCCGCACCCCTCCCCTCCCCCATCTCCTCTCTGCACACCGGTGTGAGCACCGCCCACTTCCAGGTGTGAACAGAGCCCGGCAGGAGGGACACCACCACCAACTCCGAGTGGAGTGAACGTCAGGGGGGAGTTAAGGGAGCGTGATGGCAGGG
>NW_027529996.1:3182801-3183020 GCF_008692635.1 Crocuta crocuta
ACTTCCCAGGTGATGTGCAGGGAGAGAGCCAAAGGTGGATTAAACGGGAATGTTAACTGAACAACCATTCCCGACTACCGAGAACGAAGCGACGGGGCTGTGAACTCCCAAGCAGGGAAGGAAACGCCGCGACGGACCCAGCATTGTGCGCTCTGGAAAGAATTCCTCTTTTCGCGTTACGCACCCGGCAGGCAGGCGGGGACCCCCTCAAAGCACCGG